>NW_026775198.1:315000-317500 GCF_963082965.1 Carassius carassius
CCCTAACGGCACAGAATGACTGTCAGAGTATTTCTTCCTGACACTGACAGCCAATCAGAATCCACTTGACTTTAAGAGTGTTAGGATGCTTGTATAGTTCACACGTCCTGGTTCCTGTGTTGAATAACCAAGCTGTTTGTGGCTAATGTTCAGTGAGGATTTTAACTTCACTCTTCTTCCCGTCAGGTACGACCACGACAGCGGTCACGACAGCGGCAGCGAGGACACGTGTTTCGAGGTCTCACAGCCCTTCACGCTGGTCACTGTGGGCATGGGCCGGCTCTTCATCCCCAAAGCGTCCACCGCCGGAGACCACAGCAGCCGAGTCCTGCCCATGCCACAGAGGATCGGGGTCTGTCTGGACTATGACGCGGGTCGCGTGTTCTTCTACGACGCAGACTCCATGCGCTGCCTGTACGAGCGAGCGGTGGACTGCTCGGGGACCATGTTCCCTGCGTTCGGGCTCCTGGGCGGCGGAGCGGTTCATCTGGAGGACTTCATCACGGCCAAGCGGCTGTCCTACATGTGAGGATCCTTTCAGTGTCTGTTAGCTCTGTTAACTCGCTCTACTTCTCTTGAGTTCCTCGTGACGGTCGTGTGGGTCGCTGTCCAAATATACAAGTCCATCTGTTTTAAGAGCCAAAGCCGATCTCGAGTGCCTACGTGCCTTCAGTGACATCAGTCGATCGGGATCTGGACACACACCATCAGGTTTCACGCAGGGCTCCTTTATACACTGAAATCTAATGCAAAGCCTCACAACGTCACTTTCTGAAGAATGTGCACTGACACTTAATTACTTTACATCGTTTACATGCACACGCGATATGATTTAAACACAAGAATTCACTACTGAGCACCACATGAATGTGCACTAATTTAGTTTTTATTGTAGCCGCACCTGTAAAACACAGACGTTTCAAAGTTAATAAAAACTAATAAATCAGTCTGTTCTAGAAAAGCATGTAGATATGATTGTGTGCTAGAGTTTTTTTCATAATTGAGTGAAAAACACAAAACCACTTTTTAATGAAATGTAGCTTTTGAATCAAACCGGTGCTGATCAAACTGAACCGAAATATGATTCCTATGAGACAGACCTGAACACCTTAAATGCACATATGCACTAGTATTGCCAAGGCAGATGTCTTGACAGGACTGATATGGCCTTACTGCGTAATCACAGGCTCGCGCTTCACTGACCAGATCCACGGACTCGAGGGATTCTTCTGGCGCTCTAGCTCTGACCGCAGGATGATCTCCAGGGTTATTCTGTAGTTGTGTTCTGATCGCCGGCTTACGGAGGATATAAACGTGTGATCATCTTAATGTTGAAGCATTTTGGGACGCGTCCTACTACTTGATTAGCGTGTTATTCTGTGGATAATTTCCCTCTTTAACCTTGTCATTAAAATCTCATACTAATCAGACGTTTTAAACTGTGTGACCGCATAAAAGGAGACTTGTGTTCTTTGAACGCTTTAGATGATTGAGCTTTTACATGTTTGTGATCATTTTAAAAAGTGTATTTGTGTGTAAGATCAGTGGACTGAAAGACTGAGAGCATTTTTTTATGAGTTCCATCATTTCCGTTAGTTTTTTGCTTAATCCACATGAATTGATTTTCACTCTGTTTTCACCATCAGAACGGTTTATTTAGGAATAATGCACTTGTTCACTTGTTTCAGGTGCGTCACGTCACAGAATGTGTTTTGGGAGCTTGTAACCAAATGTTGTGCTGTTTCTTGTACATGTTAAACAGGGTCCGTGATCGTTCGGTTGTAATGTGTGGTACTGTTCTTCTGAATCCTGCTGAAGTTCTTTAGCACTTTAAAGCATGTGTGAGCGTGATGCAGTGTGATCTATCACAGGCTTTAACGGATGTGAGCAGCTGTCTCTGTCTCCTGCATCTGCGTGGTTTTATTTTTAATGTACTATGTGGGGTTTTGTATAACAATAAATGAATGTTCTTTTAGCTGTATCAGTCATGTTTCTGCTTCCTCTCAAATTAACTTATTAAAAAATAAAAATAGAAATGCTGTGAGTGAGCAACATTTATTATTTTATCGTAGCATCTGCTTAGTGAATGTATGCATCTCGTGTAATGTTATTAAAGAGATCACGAGTCAAATCCCACTCTTCACTAGTGTTTCTCACACGAATAGATGAAGAATAAAACCTGCTGTAAAAAAACAATCAGCTGTGTGCTGCAGGAATTATCATATATTCAACAAATCATTTAATGATGTTCTGAGATAATGCGCGTTTTTTTACTAACCCCGGATTTGATTAATTGGAAATAAATTCACTTTGGACAAGAGTTAGGGGCTGATATTCACTTATTGTATTAAAATACTATAGAACATCTTAGAGACTGTGTTCGTATAACTGATAATGGTTTATTATCGTGGTTAATAAAGACTACAGGAGTTTTATTATGAAATCTGGTTGCAGCACAAATAAGGAGAATCTTCGCAGATTTTCTTTCCTCAAATATTAA
>NW_026775198.1:322500-382500 GCF_963082965.1 Carassius carassius
TGAATGATAAAGTCTTACATCAGAGCAGAAAGTCTTACATTCATAAAGTCATGGCATTAAATGTTGCAAAAAAAAAAAGATTCTCAGTATTTGTGTCTTGTTTTCCAATACAGATGTCTAACCATCCATAAATCAAGACACATGTACTGGAGACACAAAAAGAAGATGTCAAGTCTTGTCTTCTAAAAAATGTAACAAAACTGAGTTTGTTTAAAATCAGAACAAATATCTGTCAGTGGGCAATGAAAACTTTTATGCTTTCAATTGAGTAGATTTTTCTGAGCTCAATGGCAGATATTTGTTGTTTTAATTCTAAACTATTTTCATTTTGATCTATTTCTCATGAATCGAGACTCCTCATCTTAAGTCATCCTGCTTGTCCAGAGAATGCATCTTGAGACATTAGCACTGCAAAACAAGACCGAAAGACGGAGGAAATACCTCTGTTTAAAGAAGTTTGATCAAAAGGAACAGCACAAGTTATTTCTATACTATAGTTAGAGTATTTTCTTTATATATTTTTTTTATTTTTATTAAATTAATTAAAAAGTAATTGAGATCTGCTAGAAGTAGTATTTTTAAACTCTGAAATATTGCTAACGTAGGACGTTTTCATTAAGAGAGACCATATTGATGGATTAAATTCGGTCCTTAAATTTTCTTCATCTGCTCTTAAAAAGGTCTTTAAAAAGCCTTAAATTTACTTTCATAAAACCAGCAGAAACCCAGACTTCACTGCATGCATGATGATCAAAACCAGACTATATTCACTGTATTCAGGCTCGTAGTCTAACAGCAGTGAGGGATAAGTGCAGTGAGATGAGAGACGTGTAGTGAAGCGCTGCTTGTGATGAATGTGGTGGTCGTTTGTGACTGTCACGTTCTCGCCTGCTCTTCAGGTTACCGCTGGTTTAAGACGGTGCTGTTTCTGTCGGGTCTGGCGTTGGGCTCCGCGGTCGGACAGCTGCTGTGTGTGCAGGAGCGTGTGCTGGACGGCCGGACGCGGGCGGGCGTCTCTCTGGGCGTGGGTCTGCTGGCGGCGCTGGTGGCCGTGCTGGTGCCCAGTGTTGGGCTCTTCTTCACTGGTCTTCAGCTGGGAGCACTGCTCTCCGGCGCCGCCCTGCTGCTGCTGGGACAGTATTACCCCGTGTTCAGCGCCGCATGGATTCCTGTCGGCGTGCTCATAGGAACCAGTGCTTTCTGTGCCGTCGTCACTCTGTGCTGGAGGAAGGCCATGATGATCGCTGCCACGGCGGTGGGGGGGGCCGCGGTGGCCACGGCGTGTGTGGGGTACTGGGTGGAGATCCCAGTGTGGGTGCTGCGGCCGTCTGCGGGTGTCCAGAGACTACAGGGCTTGTGCTGGTACAGCTGGGCCGTGATTGGGATTTGGCCTGTACTCGCAGCACTGGGAACGCTGGTCCAAAGCAGAATCACAGCGCATGCTGACGGTATCAGCTCACATCACAAACAAACCACAGAAAACACACCCCAACACACATCTGAATACACACAGAGAGAGAAAATACAGCTCCTTTCAGATTTCATTTCTACTGCCAAAAATGTAGTTCTTGTTTTGGGGTGAAATATGACCTGCATGTGTTCTTGACAGTGTCCCAGAACACATACACTTACTATAAGAAGAAAAACATAGACAAATGCAGGGTTTCTGTGGGTCTTAAAAACTCTTAATTCACCTGTCCACTCTCTAACACTAGGCCACGACTTCCCCTATAACAGCCATATAGGACAGAACAAGATAAAAAGATGATATAAAATCTCTCAGTGTGCAAAAGTATTATATAATACAAAAAGCTCCAATACAGAGCTGAAAAAGGACTTCTGCACATCCCGTGCACAGAATGATGTGCTTGAAGCAACACGGAGTCACAGCGCAGCTCCACATCGAGAACGCAGAGAGAGAAGAGATATTGTGTAGTTTATTAAATCTGTGCAGCAGTATATTATATTGAGCCTTTCTTTTAACAGTTTTAAATCTCACTTATTGTGTGCTCTCAGAGATAATGGTAACCAAACACGAGACACAGTTTGAATGCTGAATGAAGGATGAAATTCAGCCGCAGCGGAGAGAAGAGTTTCCTAACGACTTTAATATTCATCTGTACCTCACATTAAACTATGGAACAGCTTCAGAACACTTGGACTCTGACTTCATGGTGCTTTATAATGTGCTTGTGCTTTCGTAAGGGTTAATAACACAGAATAATCGAAGCACAATATTGGATTTGGATCGGTTTGTCTTACTGATACCATAACCCTGCAGAAAATACCAGTATCAGAGCCGATACCGACCCTGAGAATCAGATCGACACATCCCTAGAATTAACTTAATTTGTAGTTATCTAAATAATTATTTAAATAGTTTACCATGCTAGGCTGTTGGTGTCTGGCTTTATTTATTTGTGACTTCACTATCTCTACTTCATAGTCAGTTTGTCATAAATCCAAAAGCAAGACCTGAAATAAACTAGTGCCATCTGCTGGATATAATGATAACTTAAGTCTTTGTTTTCCACCAGGAGACAGTCTTCTTCATGAATGAAAGTGAATATTTAAAGTGAATTTTGGCAGAATTATAAAATAATAAAGGCTTTTGACAAAAGTGAATTATTTTTCTTTTTTTAATTCAAAAGTGAATGTAAAATGAGATTAAGAATTTACAAGTGTTTTTAAATGTAAAAGTGAAGCAAAGAGAGGAAAAGAGTGAAAACCCCAACAACCCCCCCCCCCCCCTTCGATTAACCCTCACATCCCTCATTTAGTTTCTTCAGTAAATGAATCTTGATTTAAGAATCTTTAGACATTTGCACTGTAAAATAAGACAAGATTACTGAGGAACAACATTATAGTGTGATCAGAAAGTACAATAGAGATTATTTCCATATTCTTCTTTATGAGTAGAGCTATCCAAGATCTGTTAGAAGTTTATCTTCAAAACTCTGAATTGAGAAAACGTTGGCATGGTGTGTTCCATTCAATCTATTCTTTAAATTAAATTGGTCTTGAAAAGTCTTTCAGTTGCCTGCAGAAACCCTGCAAAGAGAAAAGGGCACTTCTGTGGATAAAGGGTTATTCTGGAGCTCACGTGTGTGTGTGTGTGTGTGTCAGTGTGTGTGAGGCGTGAACAGAAGCAGCTGGATCTGACGAGGATCAGACAGACGTGTGACCGGAGACACACTGAGGGAACGTACCGCCGCAGACCACCGGTTCTCCAGCGCTACACGGGAGACGTGCTGGCCCCGGTACAGCCCCGGTACACCGCTTTATTCTCATGTTCTCATGTGCTTTACTCTCTGATCTCAGCGTCTGTCTGTCCTTCTGTCTCCAGAGTTATCTGGCGGGTCTGCAGGAGCGGCAGACACACACGGGCTCGTCGCTGTGGAGCTTGACCTCCGTTCATCACACCATGATCGACTTCGATTCTGAGACGGGATCTCTGGTGCCTCTCACAGCTTCAGCATCAGCTCTTCTCAGACTGTGATGGAAACACCAGAAAACACACCGGCGCACACTGAACGTCTGTCTGTGAGGACACAGTCCTACACACTCGCTTCACAAATAGCTTCAGTCTTATTCACAAGACACTTTGATCATATTGAGATAAGGAGAAACGTTTATTAAAGCAGTGGAGCGTCTCACAGAATGGGTTTTACGGCTGTATATGGACATCGCACTCATACAGGGCTTCTGCAGATCTGAGAAAGGGTTCAAAAAGTCTTCATTCATTCTTCTAGAAATTAAAGGGAGTGAGTAAATGATGACAGAATTGACATTTTTTGGGTGAACTATCCCTTTAAGGCCTGAAAAGGTCTCAAATCAGAGCAGAAAGACTTAGATTGATAAAGTTGTGGCATTAAATGTTGCATGCTTTGCTACAATTGAATCTCTTTCTCAGTATTCCTGTCTTGTTCTCCAGTTCAAATATCTTAACATCATAAAATCAAGATACTATCAAGATAATTTACTGAAGATTTTGTTTTCTGAGAAATTGTACAAAACCAAGCAAATTTGATTAAAACAAGAACAAAAATCTATCAATGGGGAATAAAAACCTGTTTTTGTTGCATTAAAGGTGTGTTCACACTTGTCATGTTTGGTTTGATTAAAACAAACCCTGTGTGATTGCTCTGTTAGTGCGGTTCGTTTGAGTAACGCTGCCATCCGAACCAAACCAGCGGACAGAGACTGAAAGATGTGTTTCTGTCTCACTCTGCTTCTGGTGTGTTTCAGATGGAATATGAACACAGAACAGACCAAATACTTCTAAACAAACCAAAAACAGGAAGTAATAAGATGTGACACTATGTGAAATGACAAGCAGTGAATCCAAAACAAACTGAGCAGAGGGTAAACGAGGAGCAACGAGGAGGTAAAGTGCCTTATGAGCTCTTCATGAGTTTGAAGGTGATGAAAATAAAATCATAAGTACACACAGCACTGAGTGTTTAGTCCAGCAGACAATCACCAATCAGCAGATCAGGTCATGATGATCGCATCACTATGAGTTTAGGTTCAGTATCTTTAAGCGGACCAGGACCAAATGCATCGTTTTCTTTTTCGGTCCAGACCAAGAGAACTGAACTACAAGTGTGAACGCAGTCTAAGTTGATTTTTCTGACTGTTGGCAAATATTTCTTATTGCTTTGACCATATACTCACTTCATTTTGATCAGATTCACAGAAAGCAAGATGGATGTCATTTGCATCTTGATTTAAAAATCTTAAGACATTTGCACTGGAAAACAAGACACAAATACTGAAGAAGATATTTTTTGCAGTGAGATCTGAAGGTACAGTAAAAATTATTTCCATATTCTAGTGTTTGTGAGTAGAGTTATTCAATCCATAATCTTTTTTTTTCTTTTGAAAAATGAATTATAAAGTAATGGAGATCTATTAGAACTTTGAAGTGTTGCTAGTAGAGAACTTACGAACATTGACGTCTGTTCAATTTATAAACCTGCAGAAACCTTGTTATATATCAGATTTCATAAATGACAATAACTTTCTCAGTTTTGATTAGTGAGTATTTGTTTGATTTGTCTGATTCATGTGTAGTGTGTGTTAAATCTTCTGTTGGCTGAACTGTCCACATGTTCTTCTGCTGCTGGTCGGTTCGTCAGGTGGCTTTCAGCTCGTTAGGAGAGGTCCATGTGTGTCAGATAAGAGGTTAGTCAGAGACATCTGATTGACTTTATCAGGACGCTCTGTAGATGAAAGAGCAGATTAGCCTGAGATGAGTCTGAAAAGTAGTTTCACAGCAAAAAAAAGATTCTGGAAATGATTCATGAAAATGCACTGGCACGTGTCTGAAGGTTGGGTTTGAAGTACATCATGAGTGTGTCATTGTGAGGGAATGTCAAGATGTTCCCTACTGAGGGCACTTAAACAGCTCATGTGTCACTCACTTGCATTATCTCCATGACGACCTGCTGAACTGTAGATTTAAAGTTGATGTCATTTGAAATGATTCTTTCTGTAATGAAATGTTTTTATTCCGTGCTCTGGATATACGGCGGATGTTTTTCTCAAAACTTCACAGCTTATTTTCATTCTACAAAAAATAGTTCCACATAATGGAACTAATGCATTATTCTCTATTAGCGTTCACGAGGGTTTGGAACTGAACTATTCCTAGAAAAGTGATATTAGATGCGTTTATTTCTGAAAATGGTCTTATTTCCTTCAATGAATACATTTACTAGCCATCCATTATAACCTGCTACACTGACTTTAGTTTCAATCCTTTTTATTAATTCTCATTTGAATAATTAAAAATGAATCAAAAGTGCTTTACAAGCCTGTGAGCGTCTAATACATCAGTTATTAGAGTCATGCAGAAGTATATATACATGTAAAATATATATGTGATCATGTGTAGGCCTACATCAGAGAGAAAAACAGACCACTAATAAACTGCTGACAATATCTTGTAATATGTCTGCTATCTTAACTCTAGATGATGGCCTGTTTGATGTATGATATGTAAATGACATCTATTAATGGTCACAGTGCATCCATCTGTGTCTGGAGCGGTGCGGATAGCCCTTCTCCGGCGTCAGCGTGGGACTCAGACGCCAGTGCCACGCGCCGCTGAACACATGGACGCGCCCGTCGCCCCCCGTGAAGGCAGCGTCCAGATCCGAGGGCAGAGCGGCCTTCAGCTGGAGATGTTTAGCTGACCGCAGTTCATCCCAGAGCCAGTATTCTGATCCCTGCGGAACAGACACACAATCACTCTCAACTCATCGTTTTAATCATACACAAGATTTAATTATATCGCATGGAATCGATCTTACTGCTATAGATATCGTACCTCAATGTGATGATATTACAGACCATTTCCTTGTATCGTGCATGCTGCGTATCACTGATATTAACTAAATGTCTCAGCGTTACCGTCTGGGCAGAACTATTGTTTCAGTCACCAAAGACAGATTCGCAAATAACCTGCCTGATCTATCTCAACTGCTATTTGTACCCATAAATACACATGAACTAGACGAAATGACTGACAACATGGGTACGATTTTCTCTAATACAGTGGTTTTCAACCTGTGGTCCGCGGCCCCCTAGTGGGTCGCGGTGCTATTGCAGGTGGGCCGCCAATTACTATTAAAAGAAATAATATTGTTAATATATGTAAAAATGTCTAAGTCATAACATAACATAATTTCATATATATAATTAAATAACAAAATAGAAATATTAAACTGTTATTATGCTTCCACTATTCGAGCTCGCTGATTGGTTTAAGAATAAACCACCAATTTTCTTAGATATTTTTTGCTGCATATGCTACAGAACAACCAATTCAAACATGCATAAATGGCTGTTGTGTTTCCTCCTGACTGCTTTCTCTGCTGTCTACCCGCTGCCAAGCTCTGCCTGGATCTGGTTTTCCCGTTTTGCTGAGCGGTGCCAGCCAGAGTTAATTTCTGTTCATTTCCAGTCCAGGGCTGTGCGATTAATAGAAATCGTCATAAAATCACGATTTGAGCGTGCGCGATTTCTAAATCGCTTTATAGCACGATTTTCCGCGGCCCTGACCTCCCGCAGTATGCTATCTGATCCAATCAGAATGCATTGCACCTAGCGCGAGAACAGAACAGACTGGGCATGTGCCTGTAACTCCAGGTTCACACACGGTCTGTGATGCGCCTTTTTTCCGAGCCCATGTTAACGGATCAGAGCGTTCACACTGCACGCGGTAAAAGGCTAGAAATAAAAACGTGCAAAAATAATTAATATCTAACACATGAGCATAGAGAGTTGTGAGTGCACAGGATGCAGTTTAAGCGAGAGGAGACACGTTTTAAGTGCGCACACTCTCTCCGGGCAGAGCAGTGTGTATCTGAGCAAGTACGTCTGGTTTTGTGAGTAAAGGAAATCTGCGTGCGAACGGAGGGATTCGCGCTCGTGCATTATTTTAATGTGCTTTCGCGTTATATTTATGCGCTCTCGCTGTATACACACTGCAAACACCTGAGCCACCACTACAATTAATGAGCTCTATGAACAATGCATGGCAAAAAAGAAAAAAAAAGTCCGCGCAAACATATGTGTGTGGTTGTGTGGGCCGCGAGCTGAAAAAGGTTGGGAACCACTGCTCTAATACATTAGAAGCTGTTGCCCCCATCAAATTGAAAAAGGTTAGAGAAAACGTACTGTGCCATGGTATAACAGTAATACTCACTCTCTCAAGAAAGTAACTCGTAGTCTTGAACGCAAATGGAGAAAAACTAACTTGGAAGCTTTTAGAATTGCATTGAAACACAGTATGTCCAGCTATAGACAGGCTCTAAAAACTGCTAGGGCAGAGCATATACACAAACTCATAGAAAATAACCAAAACAATCCAAGGTTTTTATTTAGCACAGTGGCTAATTAACAGGCCCATTTCAAATCTTACATTTATGTCTAAAATTTTAGAAAAAAAGTTGTGTCTGCTCAATTGAGCTCCTTCCTGCAAAAAATTATCTGTATGAAGAATTTCAGTCAGGTTTCAGGCCCCACCATAGCACAGAAACTGCACTTGTTAAAATTACAAATGACCTGCTTCTTGCGTCAGATCAAGGCTGCATCTCATTGCTAGTTTTACTTGATCTTAGTGCAGCGTTCGACACCATAGATCATGACATACTCATAGATCGATTACAAAACTATACAGGTATTCAAGGGCAGGCTCTCAGATGGTTTAGATCCTACCTGTCCGATCACTACCATTTTGTTTATTTAAATGGGGAGTCATCTCATTTATCACCAGTAAAATATGGAGTGCCACAAGGATCCGTCCTAGGTCCCCTTCTATTTTCAATATACATGTTGCCCCTTGGTAATATTATTAGAAAATACGGAATTAGCTTCCACTGTTATGCTGATGATACTCAGCTATATATCTCAACGAGACCAGATGAAACCTCTAAATTGTCTAAGCTAACAGAGTGTGTTAAAAATGTAAAAGATTGGATGACCAATAATTTTCTCTTATTAAATTCGGAGCTAGATAGTAATTATTGGACCAAAAAACAGTACAGAATCTAGTAGACTATAGTTTGCAACTAGACGGATGTACTGCTACTTTCTCTACAGTCAGAAATCTGTGTGTTATATTAGACAGCAGCTTGTCTTTTCAAAATCATATTTCCCATGTTACAAAAACTGCATTCTTCCATCTTAGAAACATTGCCAAGCTACGAAACATGTTATCTGTTTCTGATGCAGAAAAGCTAGTTCATGCATTCATGACCTCTAGACTGGACTATTGTAATGCACTTCTAGGTGGTTGTCCTGCATCTTCAATAAACAAGCTACAGGTCGTCCAAAATGCAGCAGCTAGAGTCCTTACGAGGTCAAGAAAATATGATCATATTACCCCAATTTTACAGTCTCTGCACTGGCTACCTATTAAGTTCTGTATCAGTTACAAATTATCATTACTTACCTATAAGGCCCTAAATGGTTTAGCTCCTGCGTACCTAACTAGCCTTCTACCACGCTACAATCCATCACGCACCCTAAGGTCACAAAACACTGGACTTTTGGTAGTTCCTAGGATAGCAAAGTCCACTAAAGGAGGTAGAGCTTTTTCACATTTGGCTCCCAAACTCTGGAATAGCCTTCCTGATAATGTTCGGGGTTCAGACACACTCTCTCTGTATAAATATAGACTAAAAATGCATCTCTTTCGCCAAGCATTCAAATAATGCATCTCTTAATCTTGGCCTGACATTATATATCTGATCTAATGCACATTCTTATTCTTTAGCTTGGGTTAAACTAATTAATTTTACTTTGTTGGATCAGCAGCTATGCTAATGATGTCTCTATTTGTTTCTCTGTTTCTGCTGGATCTTCATCTCGTGGTAACTAGGATTTACACAAGCTCCAGTCTGGATCCAGAACACCTGAGAAGAGATGATGCTGACCCTCAGAGGACCCCAGATGATGCTGACCCTGAATCAACAAACAGAACTAACAAATACTGCTACTTACTATGCAACCATATTATAATTGCTGTTAATAATGTTCATCATCTGGTTGACTGTCTTGTATAAAATATTCAGAAAATTCCTGTCATTTGCACAAACTTATTGTGAAAACTTAATTTTCTGTAAAGTTGCTTTGGAATGATTTGTATAGTAGAAAGTGCTATACAAATAAACTTGAATTGAAGAAACGCTGCTGTTCTCCACAGGATTCTGGCACCTTGATGAAGACGAGCGCTCGGTGGCTCCTGAGGAAGAACGCGGCCTGTATGTTGGAGGGAATGGTGAGGCGTTTCGGGTAGCCCTGGTCCAGTTTAAATCCCGAATATCTCCAGACTTTATCTCCTGTGGAAATCAGGTACAGAAGATTGTTATTACTATTACTATTATTAACTCCATATTGTAATTACAGCAGTGTCTGTTCAAATAGTGTTTTCTAAAAGACACTTTTCAAACGTTTGGAAACATTATGATTTTTAAATGTTTATGAAAGACCTCTCTTCTGCTCATCAGAGCTGCATTTAATTGATCAAAAATACAGTATAACATTTATTTCTGTGATGTGCAGCTGTATCTTCAGCATCATTACTCTAGTCTTCAGTGTCACATGATCTTCAGAAATCATGAAAATATGATGATTTTCTGCTCAAGAAACATTTCTGATTATTATCAATGCAATATTTCTGTGATAACTGTGATACATTTTATTTTTCAGGATTCACAAATGAACAGAAAGTTCAAAAGAACAGCATTTATTTCAAACTGAAATCTTATGTAACATTATAAATGTCTTTACTGTCACTTTTGTTTAGTTTTGTTTAGTTTAGTTTTTGTTATGCATCCTTGATGAATAAAAGTGTTAATCTATTTAAAAGCACTTCAACACATATCCCAAACATTTTAATGGAAGTGTATCATGCTTTCCACAAAAATATTGGGCAGCACAACTGTTTTCAACAATAATTATAATCAGAAATGTAAATCACACCAATAATTACAATATATTGTAATATATTTTATACAGTGGGCATATAGTAATTATATGCTATATATACAGGTGCTGGTCATACAATTAAAATATCATCAAAAAGTTTTAGTTTTAGATACACACCGACTGATATATTTCAAATGTTTATTTCTTTTAATTTTGATGATTATAACAGACAACTAAGGAAAATCCCAAATTCAGTATCTCAGAAAATTAGATTATTGTGAAAAGGTTCAATATTGAAGACACCTGGTGCCACACTCTAATCAGCTAATTAACTAATTAACTCAAAACACCTGCGAAGCCTTTAAATGGTCTCTCAGTCTAGTTCTGTAGGCTACACAATCATGGGGAAGACTGCTGACTTGACAGTTGTCCAAAAGACGACCATTGACACATTGCACAAGGAGGGCAAGACACAAAAGGTCATTGCAAAAGAGGCTGGCTGTTCACAGAGCTCTGTGTCCAAGCACATTAATAGAGAGGCGAAGGGAAGGAAAAGATGTGTTAGAAAAAAAGTGTACAAGAAATAGAGATAACTGCACCCTGGAGAGGATTGTGAAACAAAACCCATTCAAAAATGTGGGGGAGATCCACAAAGAGTGGTCTGCAGCTGGAGTCAGTGCTTCAAGAACCACTACACACAGACGTATGCAACACATGGGTTTCAGCTGTCGCACTCCTTGTGTCAAGCCACTCTTGAACAACAGATAGAGTCAGAAGCGTCTCCCTTCAAAAAGGACTGGACTGCTGCTGAGTGGTCCAAAGTTATGTTCTCTGATGAAAGTACATTTAGCATTTCCTTTGGAAATCAGGGCCACTGTAGAGGGGCATGGTCCGTCATCAGTGTGAAGTGGTGGCCGAGGAGGTAGTAGCGGAGCTCCAGGACTGCCCACTTGACGGCCAGTGCCTCCTTCTCGACGGTCGCATACCATCGCTCCGCTGAGGTCAGCTTCCAGCTCCTCAGGGGAGAGGCTAAGGAGGAGAAGTTAGGAATAAAACAGCGGTAGTAACCCGCCAACCCCAAGAAGGCCCGTACCTGTGTTTTGGTGGTGGGCCGCGGCGCGGAGAGGATCACCGCCACCTTCTTCTCCTAGGGACGAATGAGGCCGCGGCCCACTTGGTAGCTGAGGTACTTGGCTTCGGTGAGGGCCAGGTGACACTTACAGGGGTTGGCTGTCAGCCCAGCCCGGCGGAGTTCCGACAGCACCTTCTGCAGCCGCTTCAGGTGGTCCTCCCAAGTCTCGGAGTGTATGACCACATCATCTAGGTAGGCGGCCGCGTAGGCCTGGTGGGGCCATAAGAGGATGTCCATAAGCCGCTGGAAGGTGGCGGGAGCCCCATGCAGGCCAAAGGGTAGGACCCGGTATTGCCAGTGGCCACTAGGGGTCGAGAACGCCATCTTCGGCTTGGCCTGCTCCGTTAGGGGGACCTGCCAATAGCCTTTGGTGAGGTCAAGAGTCTTGATATATTGGGCCCTCCCTAGGTGATCCAGGAGTTCGTCCACCCGCGGAATTGGGTAACCGTCAAACTCTGAGACTTCATTCAGGCGGCAGAAGTCATTGCAGAACCAGAAGGTGCCGTCTGGCTTTGGGACCATCACAATGGGGCTGGACCAAGGGCTGCGTGATGGTTCAGTGGTTCCTAACCTCAACATATCCTGAACCTCTTCCTCAATGGCGTGGCGCTGAGCCTCCGGAACACGATAGGGCCGCTGCCGGACGATCAGTCCGGGTGCTGTGCGGATATCGTGTTTGAGTACGTGGGTCCGCCCTGGCTGGGGAGAGAACACATCGGTGAACTGACTGACCAGGTGTTGCAGCTCTGACTTTTTGGCGGCCGAGAGGTGGGGGTCCATGTCCACAGCCACGGGAGGTCGCTAAGCAAGGGCTGCAAGCTGGGGCCCGGTCCCGACCCAGCGCTTCAGAAGGTTCACATGGTACAGTTGGTCCTCTTGGCGTCGTCCGGGCTGCCGGACCCGGTAGGTGACCGGGCCGATCCTTTCCGTCATGGTATAGGGTCCCTGCCAGTTGGCCAAGAATTTACAGGCGGCAGTGGGGACTAGGACCATAATGTGGTCTCCAGGCTGAAACTCCCGTGGCTGGGCCGCCTTGTTGTAATGTCGTTGCTGGGCCTGCTGGGCTTTGGCAAGGTGCTCCCGGATGATGGACATGACCCTGTCAATCCTCTCCCTCATCTCCCGGACGTGCTCGATGGTGGAGCGGTGGACGGCCGGCTGCTGTTCCCAGGCTTCTCGGGCGACATCAAGCAGGCCATGGGGCTGTCGGCCGAAAAGGAGCTCGAAAGGGGTGAACCCGGTGGACGCCTGGGGTATCTCCCGGATGCGGAAGAGGACATAGGACAGCATCTTGTCCCAGTCGCGCTTGTCCTCAGCAGCCACCCGCCGCAGCATCTGCTTCAGGGTCTGGTTGAAGCGTTCGACCAGGCCGTCCGTTTGCGGGTGGTATACGGTGGTGCGGAGCTGTTTTATTTGGAGGAGCTTGCAGAGGTCAGCCATCACATGGGACATGAAGGGGGTGCCCTGGTCAGTCAGTATCTGGGATGGTAGACCGACCCGACTACTCAACAGGAAGAGCTCCTGGGCAATGGCTTTCGCGGTGGCTTTGCGGAGTGGGATGGCCTCAGGGTAGCGGGTGGCGTAGTCCAGGATGTGTTCTTGTCCCCGGGCGGACTTTGGCAGCGGCCCCACTAGGTCCATTCCGATCCGCTCGAAGGGCACCTCAATGATGGGCAGTGGAATTAGCAGGCTGGGGGGAGGGGTCCCTGGAGACGTCCGCTGGCAGGTGGGACAGGTCTGACAGAAACGTTTCACCTCGGCCTCCAGGCCCGGCCAATGAAAACGGTCGCGTATGCGTTGGATGGTGTTTTGGGCCCCCAGGTGGCCAGCCATAGGATGGGCATGGGCCAGTTCCAGCACCGCTCCTCTTTTGGTCCATGGAACCACCAATAAAGTTTCCTCCTCCCCCCTCCACTGGGCAACACAGTACAGCAGGCCGTTTTTGACCACGAAGTGAGGTGTTGGATGGGGTGCCGGTTGGAGGTCCTTCCCATCTGTGACCCTCACTTGGGCCCAGCAGTGTTTGAGGCGGTCGTCCTCGTGCTGCTCTCGGGCAAAAGCCCCAGCCCCCTTTACCTGCTGGAAGAGGTCATAGTAGAGGTTAGGGTTATGAGGTGCAGACTCACCCTCTCTGGGGCTGTCCGAGGCCAGCAGCACGGGACGCCGTCGGGGCTTCGTGGTCGTCCGGTGTGGGGGCGGTTCCCGGTGGGGCTGACAGGCTGGCTCGCGGAGGCGAAGAGGCGGTTGAACCCCAGACAGGTACAGACAGATCCTTGACGATCCCGACTTCCACCGGCCAGGCGCCAGGGGGCGCCGTGATGGTGA
This sequence comes from Carassius carassius, assembly GCF_963082965.1. NCBI lineage: Eukaryota > Metazoa > Chordata > Actinopteri > Cypriniformes > Cyprinidae > Carassius > Carassius carassius. Next base: position 336,398 of record NW_026775198.1, read on the forward strand.
TGCGCCGTGCCGGTACTTTTCGAGTATCTCCGTGGACACAGGTGATGGGCAGTCTGGCTTTGGGTTCAGGCCGTGGAGGAAGGACAGTTGGCCGGACAAGGGTGACGGCCCTGCCTGTGATTATCTACGCTAATATTTGTCTGTTTCTCTCTTATTCCGAGGTCACCGTAGCCACTAGATCCAGTCTGTATCCAGATCAGAGGGTCACTGCAGTCACCCGGATCCAGTACGTATCCAGACCAGATGGTGGATCAGCACCTAGACAGCGGAGACCAGGACAACTTGAGCCCCAGATACAGATCCCCTGTAAAGACCTTGTCTCAGAGGAGCACCAGGACAAGACCACAGGAAACAGATGATTCTTGTGCACAATCTGACTTTGCTGCAGCCTGGAATTGAACTACTGGTTTCGTCTGGTCAGAGGAGAACTGGCCCCCCAACTGAGCCTGGTTTCTCCCAAGGTTTTTTTTCTCCATTCTGTCACCGATGGAGTTTCGGTTCCTTGCTGCTGTCACCTCTGGCTTGCTTAGTTGGGGTCACTTCATCTAAAGCGATATCGTTGACTTGATTGCAAATAAATGCACAGATACTATTTAACTGAACAGAAATGACATCACTGAATTCAATGATGAACTGCCTTTAACTATCATTTTGCATTATTGACACACTGTTTTCTTAATGAATGTTGTTCAGTTGCTTTGACGCAATGTATTTTGTTTAAAGCGCTATATAAATAAAGGTGACTTGACTTGACTTGAATCAAGGAGGGCGAGGACCGGCCGGCCATTTATCTTCACTTCCACCCGTGGGGCCCCCTTTGGGGTTTCGGCGTGGACAGCACAGCCTGCCAGCCAAGCACGTCCAGGGGAGTGAGGAGCTTCGGTGGGCATGGGCTCATCCTGTGGCCCTGGTAACTGCTGGCCTGCCGACTGGTCGCTGGGTGCCCTCCGGTGCGCGTCGCTCCTGGACCACCCTCCGGGGAACAGGCAGCGCTCGCTCCCCAGCCTCCCGGTGTTGGGTGGCCTCCGCCAGCTCAATGGCCTCCACCAGCTCGTCGATGTTGGTGGGGTTCCGCATACCGGCCGCCTGCCGGAGAGGGCGGGAAAGGGCCAGTAGAAGGCGGTCTACTACAATGCGCTCTGCTACCTGGTGTGCGGTGGGACCCCCGGCCAGTAGCCAATGTTGGGCGAGGCGTGAGAGGTCAGTCACTTGCTCACGGGCTGGCCGCCATGGGTTATAGGACCAGTCGTGGAATAGTTGGGCAGCACCGATGAGCGACAACCCAACCCGCCCCAAGATTTCCTGTTTCAATTCTTCGTAAGAGCCGCTCCGCTCGGGGGTAAGCATGAAGTACGCCCGTTTCGCTTCTCCCGTCAGCAACGGCGCCACGATCCGCGCCCACTCGTCCCTGGGCCACGCCTCCCAGACGGCGATCGCCTCGCACATCTGAAGAAATGTCTCGATGTCATCATGGGTAGTCATCTTTGGGATGATTTGGGTAGCCTGGGCTCGGGGGTCAGGTAGCGGAGGTAGCGCGGCGGCCGCCATGCGGAGAGCGGCGAGCTCTCGTTCCGTTTCCCCTTATCGGGAGGCCATGTGCTCCCTAATCCGTTGCTGGCGGACGCTCACCTCGGTGAGGTGCTTCAACAGATCCTCCATCGTCGGGGGAGGAGCGCCACCTGGGGAAACAGGAAGGGAACGTGAAAAAACAACCAGGGAAAAAAAATGTCCGTCAACAAACCAAGTGAACGGTGACGGTGATGTAGTGAGATCCTGGTCTGTGACTTCTTCACTGTAATGCCCGCATTGTCCACCAGTGTGACGGGGTGAAGAAGCACACGACACGAGGATCAAGGTAAGTTCCCCAAAGGGTGGATTTTATTGAGGTGATGTAGGGAAAACATCACTTCCTCCTTTGGTGCGCAGTGCGAGGTGGGTCCGTGAGGTCCGTGTCCTTAGCGGGCTGGCGGTCACACGCTGCTGTCTGGAGGGGAAACACAGAGAATTGTTAGCTGAGTCTTCTGGAGACATCTCTCACCTCTGTGTTCGACGACGCTGCTTATAAACCCCGTTTCCAATGTGCTGTAGGTGTGACTGCTCAGCCCGTAATGAGCAGGTGCAGGTGAGTCTGCTCTGTTTCCAGGGCGACGCTGATGAGTGCTCGGGCCACGCGTCACAATATATATATATATATATATATATATATATATATATATATATATATATATATATATATACACCAGCTTTGATGAGCAGAAGAGAGTCAAAAATATATCTAAATTACGGCCTATGCTCTCAATGTCAAATGCAAAAATGTTAATCCATGCATTTATGACCTCAAGGTTAGATTATTGTAATGCTTTATTGGGTGGTTGTTCTGCACGCTTAGTAAACAAACTACAGCTAGTCCAAAATGCAGCAGCAAGAGTTCTTACTAGAACCAGGAAGTATGACCATATTAGCCCGGTCCTGTCAACACTGCACTGGCTCCCTATCAAACATCGTATAGATTTTAAAATATTGTAAGTTAAGTAAAAAATCATTTCGCCATGACGTTGCAGCCAAACCAAAGGATAGTCTTAAACCAAAGGATCATAATTTAAGAAATTTATTGATGAAAAATTTAACTAGGATTGACTGTGACAGACTGTGCTCTGCCTTCACGCCGCGTCTGTTCATAACATATATTAAAAAAATTGCAAAAAAAAGTTTGAACACTGTGCAAAATTTTTTCCTACCACATTTCAAGCTAATTACATGGTTTTCAGCATTAAAAGGAATAATGGTTGCTTTGTGCAGTGCAAATTTTGTTTGTGATGACAATCAAAGTATTGAGGACATCCAGAGAAAACACTGTCTATGTTGACCTCGCAGCATTCTTTAGGACTTCTCTCACCCTAACCAAAGACTGTTTAACCCCCTGCCCTCCTAATACGCTTCTAATATCCAAATCTATTTTTAGGCTGCATTAATTAGGTAAACCGGAACCGGGAACATTTCCCATAACACCCGATGTACTTGCTACATCATTAGCCTGGTTTCTCCCAAGGTTTTTGGAGTTTTGGTTCCTTTGTCTTGTTTAGTTGAAGACACTTGACTGATTATTACACAGACACTATTGACGTCCCTGAATCATCAATGAACCGAGTTTAACTGATAAACTGACTTTTTTCTATTGTCCTCTTGCATTGACACGCTATAAAGGTGACTTGAACTGACTTATAAAATGTGAAAATCATAATGTTTCCAATTGTAATGTTCCTGTATCTACTTGAATTCAACTCTGTGTTAATATTCGGTTCACCTTTAAGAAAATATGATTTGCTGGTTCTTTGCGAGTGAACGGCTGCATTGATGTTGCTGGGCAGTTCTTTCCACAAGGCATTAATGTGAATGGGACTGTTATAACCTGAATCTGAGAGCGTCCACACGTAATGACCTCTGAAAGCAAGTGTCTTGTGAAGAGGCCCTGAAAAGATAAAGCACAAGGACATGAGGCTGATGACCATATCAAGTGTTGGACTGATCACAGATCAGCTGTACTGTTACCCAGCATCATGGCGTCCAGTCCCCCGACGCAAGGGTCCGGTAGTTGATCTGGCTTTCTTGGAGCGATGGATGGTTTTTCCACAGGTTTTCCTGAGAAAGCTGATGTCAGCTTTGTTCTGCAGTTAAACTTAAGTCACTGTATAGAACACTGGATGGAAACACATCTGCATGTTCTTACCGTACAGAGTCTGTATGCCGCGGATGTCGTCCTGGTGGAGTCTGAAGTTGTGGCGGTATCCTGTGTACACAGGGCCCATGAGCGCACTGTGGTACTGGGAGTGGCCTAATCCGAGGGCGTGGCCTATCTCATGGGCGGCTATGATGCGCAGGTTTGCTCCAGAACTCCGCCCCTCCGTCCACACCTCATCTGCATCGAAGTGAACCGTGCCGGACTCCGGGCCTTCAGCGTGCCCCAAAACTTGCCCTGGACCAGAAAACAGATTCAGCAGGGTTTCTGCAGGTCTTAAAAGGTCTTTAAAAGTCTATATTCTTGTTATGCTATTTTTTGTGAGTGTAAAATTAATTATAAAGTAATGTAGATATGTTGGAAGGAAGTTGTATTCCTTTGTTCCTTTTAATTTATCCTTCAATTTTCTTTAATTGTTTTTTTTAAGCAATCTTTAAAAGTCTTAAACTGCCGTTTGTAAGACTTGCATGAATCAAGTTCAGTGACTGAAAGTGAGCTTTCAAACCACAGATACGCTTGAGCACAGGTTGAGCAAAAGTTTTGCCACCACAGAAATTTTGACATTACATTTCCAGATGTTTAGAGCACATATTGCTCAAGCCGGCTCCCGCCACTGAATAAAAACTTTAAAAAGGTACTTGTGACAATATATATTACAATTCTGACTTATTTTTCTCGATATTCTGATTTTTGTCTTAGAATTGCATAATATAAACTTGCAATTCTGAGAAAAAAAGTCAGACTTCAGTGGCTGAAATAGGCTTTCATACTCAAAACATGAGATGTATTTCTAAAGCTAAATTACATATAAGTGCCTAGAGGAGTCATTTCTAACACTCAGCTCTGATGTTTGTTGGAAATAATATGTTTAGTAAAAAGGGAAGTGTGTTCTCACCCGGTCCGTCGAATGCGACAGAGCAGCCCTGGTTTCTCCTGTGGAAGGACAGTTTGATGTCGGCGTGACCTCTGCTGACCTCCTGGAAGTGAAGAGGGCTGACGGCGCTCCAGTAACCAAAGGCCGCGCGAACCGCCGCTCGTGTCCCAGACAAACCCAGAGACAGCGGATGATTATAAATGCGGTACGTCAGTCTCTTCTTACTCCACTGACCTGCAGCATGCATTTGGCCAGACTGACAGTTAGGATTAAATGGGCGGTTGATTCCGATTTAACTTTTTTAACGTTAGTTAGTTTGTAATGTTGCTGTTTGAGCATAAGCAATATCTGCAAAGTTGCAGCGCTGATAGATTCTGGCAGATTAATGCCTACAGAAATGGCTGGTAGGGACTACAAGAAGTTACTTCACGGGTCTTTATGTCACAAACCCAGATAAACCCCGCCCCTGGGAACACGCAACAAAGGGGCCGCCCATGTTGTGCTCCTTAAGAGAAGAGGAAGAGAAAACTAGGAGTGCATGTAAAAATCTGCATATATGAATCGCAATTCTGTCTTCCAACGATTCTAATGGTTTCACAAGATTCAAAGTCAATGCTCTAAAGCAGCGGTTCTCAATCCTGTTCCTCCAGTCATCCTGCTCTGCATCTCTCTCTCTCTCTCTCTCTCTCATTCACTCTCTCTATCCCTCTCTCTCTCTCTCCCTCTCGCTCTCATTCACTCTCTCTCTCCCTCTCTCTCTCTCTCTCCCTCTCGCTCTCATTCACTCTCTCTCTCTCCCTCTCTCATTCACTCTCTCTCTCCCTCTCTCTCTCTCTCTCCCTCTCGCTCTCATTCACTCTCTCTCTCCCTCTCTCTCTCCCTCTCTCTCATTCACTCTCTCTCTCTCTCTCTCTCTCCCATTCGCTCTCTCTCTCTCTACCTGTCTCCCCCCTCCCTCTCTCTCTCTCTCTCCCTCCCTCTCTCTCTCTCCCTCCCTCCCTCTCTCTCTCTCTCTCATTCACTCTCTCTCTCCCTCCCCCCCCCTCTCTCTCTTTCTCATTCACTCTCTCTCTCCCTCCCTCCCCCTCTCTCTCCATCTCTCTCTCCCTCTCCCTCCCTCCCTCCCTCCCCCTCTCTCTCTCCCTCTCCCTCCCTCCCTCCCCCTCTCTCTCTCCCTCCCTGTCTCTCCCTCTCCCTCCCTCTCTCTCCCTCTCTCTCTCTCTCTCTCCGTCTCTCCCTCTCTCTCTCCCTCCCCGCCCCCCCCCTCTCCTCCCCCCCCTCTCTCAATGGTCAAAAGAGTGGACTGATGCTATGCTTGATCTTTGATAGAGTACTTCATTTTAAATCACAAGGTGCAGTTAATCAGCACAGACTGACCTGTGCTCACGTGACTCACCCAGGGTGCGGTATTTCAGCGTGTGGCTAAAGGGGTCACTCAGGCCACAGCGAGCGGCTCTCATCATGGCCAGCGTGCTGCTGTCTGGACGGCCCGTCACACGCAGACCCGTCACCTGCTGGAAGATCCTGAAAACATGCATCAGAGATCAGAGATCACAGACCAGATGGGGAGGGCGGGGTTAACTGTGCCTTCTAAGAAACAAAAGAGTTGTATTTGTCACACGCTGCAGGAGAAGAGATGCTTGGGTTCGTTTTATTATTGTGTATTATCTTCATATCTTTGTTCCTTTAGTTACAAAACACAGCAGATGTCCTGAAACAGATTTAGAGGTTGAGTTTTACCTCATTTCTTCTTTTCATATGGACAACGTAAGTAAAAGGGCACAGCTTACCCCATTGACTGTGTGTGTGTGTTACCTACATTATGAGGACCAAATATCTCCACAAGTATAGTGATAACAGTAAAATCTATCTTCTAAATCACACAGAATGAAGAGATTTGTGAATCTAGAAATGTGAGCTAAGGTTAGGTGTAGGGTTAGAGTAAGAGGATAGAAAATACAGTTTGTACAGTAGAAAAACCATTATGCCTATGGAGTGTCTGTGTGTGTGTGTGATACCGTAGAGCCTCATTCATTTGTTCTGTTTGAATTCCCTGTTGATCAGCATAAGATGATGAAGGTAAATAACCGTATCTCTTCAGATAGACCTGAGAGATGCAGACAGACATAAAAACAAGCTTCTACAGCACCACACTTTATAATAATCACTGTAGATGAGTGTCGACGAAGAGAAACGGCCTCACTGATGAGTTCTCCTTACCGTGGCCTCCTTCAGCGCCGCAGGATCCAGAGCGGCACACGCAGACGTCAGCGTCATCAGGACCAGGACTCGCATCTCTGGAGCTCGAGGTCACAGGAACACTGCAGCAGCGGGGATCACGTCTCCGTTCAGTCGGCTCTAGATCTGTTTGTGACTCGTCTGGGTGTGTGTGCCTAGAGTTTAGTTTGGAGGTTTGGTCCAGATCATTGTGGTCCTCAGAACTATGTGAAGGAATGCTGTGCAGAGCAAACAAACAAGTGTGTGCGTGTCCACGAGCAGTGCATCACATATGCTGTGTGGTGTGAGGCCTGAACGTTACTGCAGGAAATGACATCACACTCTAGGAGTCAGGTGAATGTGGGCTTCAGCATCTGGAAAAGCTGTTAGTGCCCATGAATGACTTCCTGTCTGATGACGTCTGCAGATTTAACGAGGCTTTATGATCAAAATCGGATCATGAGCACACACGCGAGTTCTGTGATATCTCTGTTTATTAGGCTGAAATACTTTATTTTGTCTCCATAATAAAATTAACCAAGAGAAAATCTTTTCCCTCAAAATTTTTCAACTGATTTGAGCTTCTAGCAGTCTGTTGTCTGTCAGACAGCACAAACAAGTCGATTCTCTTGAGAGTGTTTGGGTTGAGCGAGAGGAAGTGTGAAGTTTATAATTAACACTATAATTAGCCTCTGAGTAGAAGAGTGTGAGGATTCATGTGTTTTAACCCTAACCCTTCATTATTTTAAAACACTCTACTGATAAAAAACAAACTCAATCTCCAGTGTATTTCCTTATATAAACAATATAAATATAAACAAGTGTATATTTACAGTTATGTGTTTAGAAGAAGCTTTTATCCACGGATTTAGAAAATAGGAAAAAATCCATTTGTCTAAGAGCCAGCAATCCCTGTAGTGCTCGATGCCAGGTTTATATTCTAGACAACTCGATTAGTAATCCTGCTAGAAGAGAAGAGGTGCAGACATGTGTGTGTGCATTGGTCTAAGAGTGTGGTTTGGTTAGTGATGTGATGGTTTTGTGTTCAGAGTCATTAGAAGATTTCAGTGGAGTAACTTCATCTTCTGACCAGTGACATGGGTTTGGTGTGGGACCATCTGTTTGACTGACCAATGGCAGACAGAGTGTTTGGGGAAACTTGTCAGGAAACCATCTGTGAATGGTCAGTTCTGTTTGAGGGAGCAGAAAGACACTTTAAAACCAGTGACCTCGATCACATTCAGTGCTGTTTTCTTTGTTTGTGATTGAACATGTAATCCTGCAGACACTAGCTGGGTTTCCATCCAAAGTTGCAAATGTAACTTATGCACAAAATTGGAATATCGCACAAAACATTTGCAAACAAGAACCGTTTCCATCCGACAAGTCAAAGAGAACAACCTCCTTGCTCCCCGTCACTTTCTGATAAACTAACTCTATACATCACTAAGAAAAGTAGGAGAAGCTACTGTATATAATCATTTTCTTATATAATATATTACTTGCACCTCAGAGATAGCAGACGAAACACAATGAATGGATTTCCATCTCCCATTATTCGCATTAGGAAATCGTGGCCTAGTGAAGGGGGAGTCAGAGCCTAGTGGTGTGAGAGTTTGACTCCTAACCCTAAGGTTGTGGGTTCGAGTCTCGGGGTGGGCAATAACACGACTGAAGTGCCCTTGAGCAAGGCACTGATCCCCTAACTGCTCCCCAGCACCACAGCATAAATGATGCCCACTGCTCCGGGTGTGTGTTCACGGTGTGTGTGTGTGTGTATTCACTGCTCAAGGTGTGTGTGTACACTGCTCTAGGTTTGTGTTGTGTTCACTGGTCCGGGTGTGTGTGTGTTCACTGCTCAAGGTGTGCGTGTTCACACTGTGTGTGTGTGTGTGTGTGTTCACTGCTCCGGGTGTGTGTGTGTGTGTGTGTGTGTGTGTGTGTGTTCACTGCTCAAGGTGTGTGTGTTCACACTGCTCTAGGTTTGTGTGTGTGTGCGTGTGTTCACTGCTCCGGGTGTGTGTGTGTGTGTGTTCACACTGTGTGTGTGTGTTCACTGCTCCGGGTGTGTGTGTGTGTGTGTGTGTTCACTGCTCAAGGTGTGTGTGTGTGTGTGTGTGTTCACTGCTCCGGGTGTGTGTGTGTGTGTGTGTGTTCACTGCTCAAGGTGTGTGTGTTCACACTGCTCTAGGTTTGTGTGTGTGTGCGTGTGTTCACTGCTCCGGGTGTGTGTGTGTGTGTGTTCACTGATCAAGGTGTGTGTCTTCACACTGTGTGTGTGTGTGTGTGTGTTCACTGCTCCGGGTGTGTGTGTTCACTGCTCCAGGTGTGTGTGTTCACACTGTGTGTGTGTGTGTGTGTTCACTGCTCTGGGTGTGTGTGTGTATGTGTGTTCACTGCTCCGGGTGTGTGTGTGTGTGTGTTCACTGCTCAAGGTGTGTGTGTTCACACTGTGTGTGTGTGTATGTGTGTTCACTGCTCAAGGTGTGTGTGTTCACACTGTGTGTGTGTGTTCACTGCTCTGGGTGTGTGTGTTCACACTGTGTGTGTGTGTGTTCACACTATGTGTGTGTGTGTGTTCACACTATGTGTGTGTGTGTGTGTGTTCACTGCTCAAGGTGTGTGTGTTCACACTATGTGTGTATGTGTGTGTTCACTGCTCCGGGTGTGTGTGTGTTTCCTTCATTTGATTCTGATGCGATACTTCTGCTCCGTTCCGGTGTGATGGACTGACCGCTGCTCGTCCCTGCACTAGAACATGCCAGTCTTTAATGATAAATGCATTAAACTGGATTTGACCCCGACTGTGACCTTTGGTTTAATTTCTTGAGGCTCAAACACCCTCAGAAATGAACTTTTCCATTAAGGGATAAATTAATTTATTTTAAATTGATCTCCAGGGCCATTTTTACCTTCACAATGACAATGATTTCTAACCTTATTAGATATATGCTTCATCTTTTAGCACTGCAGAAGATGCACAGAAGCAGCATTTAAACTGCAATTACAACAGATTTATGCTCCTAAAATAATATTGAAATTACAAAAAAAAAAAAAAGTTCTAAATGACAACTTAATTCATTTAATCGATCTGAAACAGTTGATTTATTCAGGAACAAGGCAAGTGACTGTCTTTATGAATGGATCGCTGCATCATTGATTTGTTTAAAAAAGCAAATCCACTCAGTGATGAAACATCAGTCTGTCGCAAAACTTTTTGCTTGGAATGATTTTTGTTGGCAAAACAGAGCAAAACCAGACAATATTTTCTAACACATTGAAACGGCATGTTTGCTCATGTGATGTTGAATTTATCATATAGAAATATAAGACTCAAACTCACACGGAGGCCTTATTGAATTTCAGGTCGTTCGAGCTGCATTCTACTAGTGTCTATCACACAGTGAAAGTGTGCACGAGCAAAGCCTGTTTTTCACGACATGACAGATCATTTCAGCTTCCACATCATTTAACATCAGTTACTCTACAGTTACTATATTATAATATATGATATGACTTACACAGCGCTACCAGTAAAACACCAGTTTAGATGTTTTCTACACTGTGGATCAGACAGGGACATGAAACAGGAAGACTGTTATTCTATGTTTAATATAACACAATTCTACACATTACTATTTCATGCCATTATCACTACAGTGGTAAAAAAAATGATGACAGCATGGATCTGTAGTCCATCAGTCTCTAATCTATCACAGAGAGTCGCAGGGCACTCTGTCTGGATGACATGATTACAGAGAGTGGGAATCATCTGCGCTCGTGCAGGTTCTGGACGACCCGCATCAAGAGTCCAGAGCGCAAGATGCCACCACGTGTGTCTTCATGATGTATAAAACACAAGAATGAAGTGGTTACAGCTTTGACTGAAATACAAACACACCCTGACACGACTGTCAATGGAAACGGACACGTCTGACTGACAGCTGGCCTCACAAATGTCCTTCCAGCAGCCTCAGCTCGTCCCGTAAGGCCTGGCCCCGTCCCAGTTTGTCCAGCTGCTCCTTGCTGGGGGTCTCCAGCTCTCCCGAGTCCACCTTCTGCTGGAGCTCCTCCACCTGTCGCAGCTTCTTCCGCAGGTTCTTTATCTTCTTGGCTTTCTCTGCAGCTGCCGTGGGATCTGCAGCTTCAGGCTCAGCCGTCACTCTCTTCTGCTCCTCCGTGACTTTCATCGCGTCCAGCTCCTTACTCAGGCCCTTCACGTCCTCCGAGGCTTCCTGCGGAGTCTGGCTGTGCTGTTTGCGCTTTTCTTTGCGCTTCATGTTGCGTTTGGCGGTTTTGGAGAGTCCGGCGGCGTCGCTCTGATTCTGGGCTCCGCTCACAGCCTGCTGCTGTCGGGTCTGAGCTGCGTCCTCCGGGTTCATGCCGGGCGGCAGCTCGGGTTTGCTCTTGAAGAACTTGACGTACTTGTTCTCATAGCTGCAGAGAGGAGAGAAAGGCATTAGCTGACTGGCACACACAAGCGTCTCATCACTGCTGTTCAGTGAACGGTGGGCCGAGCGCTTACACCGGGACCTCCTCCTGCGGGACGTATCCGTCCTTCACGCGCCGCGGTTTCCTCCACGTGCCGTCCGGACGCTGCGTGGCGGCGATATATTTACCTGAAACGCACACGCATGCTTTACTGACAGTGCAGCTGACACTGGACACATTATCTGTTTATGGCACAAGTCTCTTTGATTGTGAATGTTGCGACACACTGACACTTTTACTGTATTATTATATTTATTTATTTTTATTATATTAATATTGCCTTCCCTCAAAGTAAGTATTTCTATTGCTGTTAACCACTCAATCCTAATCATCACCACCATGTTTTGACGCTATTATCTGCATTACTATTATTAGGCTTTGCGCATCAAGTCTAATCAGCTTTATACAACACAGATAGTGTCTAACAGGACAAACGTGCTGATGATGATGATGATGTTGATGAAGACAATAACAAACAGCTACAGTCGGTTCAGTGATGGCTCAGTGACGTCATCGCCCAGCTCAGATACTGTCTGTGGAATCAAGGCAACAATGTCGCCTGAAATTGATAGTTTTTGACGCAAAACTAAACTGCTCCACCGCTGCAGCGTTTGTATCTCAGCAGGATTAAACGAGCTCGAGTAAATGAAACACATACAAAAGGAAAAGGAAAATCAAAAAGAAGGTCCGGATGCTCCATGTGTGTCGCGATCGGTTCGAGTCTCGCTGTGTTTCTTCAGGCTCGCGCACACGACGCCGCGCATCATCACTAACATTCATGACGACTATAAGACTATCTACGCAGAAATGTGTGTTTGTGTGTGAAAGGCTTTACCGGATTCATCTGTCACATAGGGGGTTGCCATCTTTAACAAAGGCTAACTTCCGTTTCCGCTCTGTATCGCTATCGCGAGACTGCACGTTTGTGTGACGTGATGTATCTGTTACACTGCATCAGTATAATGTAACAAAATAATATAGGTAACACTTTACAATAAGGTTCATTAGTTAACAGTAATTAATTGTATTTGTTAAAATGAACTAAACATGAACAATACTTCTACAGCAGTTATTGTTCATTTCAACATTTACTAATGCATTATTAAAATCAAACATTGTGCTTGTTAACATTAGTTAATACACTTTGAACTAACATAAACAACCAGTGAACAACTGTATTTTCATCAACCAACATTAACAAAGACTAATAAAGACTAACAAATGTATTGTTTCTTCATGTTAGTTAATACATTAAATAATGTTAACAAATGACACATTATATTGTTACCATAATATCTATAAATATTAATACTTTATAATGACATTATATTACATTTACAAACACACACACATATATATATAATCTTCATTTCTCTCCCATGGCCATTGAAATATATAGTTATGAGTTCTACAGAATTGCAAAACTTTATTTTCAAGATCAGCCCAAAACATTTATCAGCTGTTGTTCAAACTTCACACATCATGTCATCAAGATGAGTATTTTCATTACACCCATCCTTGTCAATTCATAACCCTATTTTAATTTAATTTTGATCGTTCACTTTTATTTTATATCGGTGAGTGCAGTACACCTGCAAAGCGTTAGCACTCGTTAGCTTGTCATTAGCGTTTTCATTCGAACCTATCGCTGTTTTCTTTTCTCCTCTCTTTTGCTCTATTTTTTCACAAGTTCATCAAACAACCGCAGTAAGAATATTTCATCAAGCACAGTGAGTAATGACTTCTCCTGCTATTTCTATTTGCACCTCTTGCCACATGTACAGTTTATCTATCTCTGTCGCTGATGAGGGATTCACATGTGATAAATGCAGGGAAATAGTTAGGCTGACAGAGAAGATTTCAGAATTAGAGACACGCATCCAGGCCGAAGAGTATAGAAGCCCAAGAGGCGAAACTCAATAGAACGCTCCATAGCAACAGTTGCCCCCATGACGTGAGGGCGCGGCCGCCATTATGGACTGAAAACTGAAGGAAAACGCAGAGAAATAGTGGGAGTCGATGGCACTGAAAAACTTAACATAACAAAAACTTAACAGAACATAATTTTTTCTGGCCGTCATATCTAAATTTGAAAACTATTTAAAATACATTAATGAGGATGACCGACGTTAAATGACAGAAAATATACGTCTATGTGTTGGTTATGCATGGCCTAATTACCCTTAGGAAAATAGTATTTTGGGACAAAACATTACTATGGAAGTACTATAAGACTACTATAGAAATACTATAGCGGCTCTAGGATATTATAGAGGTATTACAGAACATAAAATACTTCTGTGATGTTCTGTAATACCTCTATAATTTTTTAAAGCTGCTATAGTATTTCTATAGTAGTCTTATCGTACTTCTGTAGTATGTCCCAGATTACTATACGCCTAGTATTCCTATAAGATTACTATAATATTTTGATTCCTATATAATATAAGATTCCTATAGCACTTTTTTGTAAGGGTATGTCCCCCACCGAATCAGCTTCATTAGCCTACCACACTTACGGTTTGCAAAGATACAATTATAAAATTATTGCAAACCTTTAATCTATCAATATTTATGTTCTATTATGCATTTTCCTTGTTATATGAATAACAGAAATTCATGAAATAATATATATAGGCAGACACACAGTAATAAGATTTATTCAAATGTTGATTTTGACATTAGTGAACATCACCATCACCATATATATGATTTGGAAAAATAAATAAATAAATAAAAATTATAAATGAGCATTTCTAAAGACAGTTCACCTTTAACAAGAATATCACAAATATATTAACTACTTGTTTTTCAACATCTTCAGTGAAAGTGCACACAATGAACGTTTCAATGGCAAGAACAAAACAATCTGTGAATGTCCTATTACAGACGGAAAGGTACAAAAAACAGATGTGCAATCTAGCAAGTGCACACATGAACTATAAACAGTACTAAAATGGAAGTGGTGCCATAAGATCTCAGTAATTAATCAGACACCACCATCTATTGTGTGTGCATTTGTGTATGAGAAGTTTGTATTTTTTTTTCTTTTTGTGAGAGAAGAGGCATTGACATAGAATGGAAGCATTAGTCAAAAAGGTGTATAATCTAGCAAATGCACACATGAACAAAAAAGAACTCTGACCATCTTTCGGAAACTAGTGTACTACTAGCCAGCTACTTGCTAGCCAGCTACTAGCCAGTTCAAGTTTTGTATAGATTTCTAAAAACGAACAGCAAAACCTCTACACTCAAACTGGCGCTAACCATTTCAGCAGCTTTCAGTCCATAATGACGGCCGCGCCTCCGCAGCGCCATCTACAGACTGTTACCCATAACACAACAGAGTTTCGCCTCTTGGGCTTCTATACTCTTTGTCCAGGCCCGGATTGGCTAATCGGGAGCACCGGGAAAATTCCCGGTAGGCCGGTATGTTTTTTTGGCTGCGAGGGCCGTTGTTGTCATGGCACTGGGTTTATATATATATATATATATATATTAATATTATTATTATTTTTATTATATTATTATTATATATATGTCATTATTATTTTACCGCAGCCCCACTCTTTTTATTTATTATTTTACCACCATCCCACTATTTTTTATTTAATATTTTCTCGCAGAGTGCAGCCTACAAGATAATGATGACGTGATTATCTGTTGACTCCGTGGCCCCGCCCCCAACACGTCATCTTGCAAGTTGCTCAAAATAAAAAAAAAGTGAGATAAAAAATGGATAACAGAAAACGCAAATGTGGCGCTGAAAAGTCCAGAATAAATAAGAATAAAGCTTTGGAAACTGACGCGGCCAAATGTTCTAAGCTGAGCACATTCTTCCTCAAAAAAACAAACGGAGACGACGAGGCCGGTAAGGAAGCTAACTCTAGTTAGGAGCAGTTCAAGATGCTAGCGACATTGCAAAACAACGTTTGCAAACCACCGCTCATGTATCAAACTTTTTCTTGCATCTCTTCAGCAGCAGCCGCCTCTAGTCCAGTTTGCTTCTAACAGTGAAGAGCAAGGCCCAGTAACATTACCAAGCTCCAGTCATGAGCCCAACACACCAGAATGGGCAGCTTGTCATTCAAAAGAACTAATAGTAATGAAGAGCCCTTCTCAATGAAAAATGCCCTGAGATAATTAATGATACCTGATGATTCAGCAATACATTAATGAAACTGAGATGATACTGTTGTTAGAAAGTGCAATCCATTTATTTTAATCTTTATTTTTTATTTTGTTTTATATATTTGTTTTTATTAGTTTTTTTTTCTTTATTTCATTGTTTGGATATTTATGAATACTAAATCTTAAAGAAAAGAGATTCTTACACTAACCTGTTATTTACTGTTCTAATAAATCTTCACTGTGAAGCAAAACTTCTATTGTTTTTGTTTTTGCACTGAATTGGAAATTATGTTTTTAAAAATACAATGAATTACAAGGCTTTTGGGAATTATATTCTGAGGTTTTAATTACATTATTTTAATATAGTCAGTTGTGAACTAAAGTGGGCCGGTCTAAGGCATGAAACTCCAGGGCTGAAAAGGAGTCCCAAAACGGCCTTGCACGCATCCAAACTTTAATTGAGGACAGTAAGAATGTTAGGGCTCTAGATACGGCTTTGGATGCGTCTAGCTCAGGGATTCCTGTACATTGTTCGGTTCCGGAAACAGAGCCCCAGCAGCAGGGCAACTGGGTGACGGTGAGGCAGCGTAGTCGTGGGTCAAAACACCGCTCTTCTGTTCCGATCAAAACATTAAACAGGTTCTCCCCACTCAGTGATGCACCCACTGAGAAACCTGATGAAAGTGCTCTAGTTATTGGTGATTCTATTGTACGGAACGTGAATATAGAGACACCAGCCACCATAGTCAAATGTTTACCGGGAGCCAGAGCGCCTGACATCTTGGCAAATTTAAAAGTGCTGGCTAATGCTAAACGTAAATACAGTAAGATTGTTATTAATGCCGGCGCTAATGATGTTCGACTTCACCAGTCGGAGATCACTAAAAATAACATTGAAGAGGTGTGTGAACTTGCAAGCACGATGTCAGACACTGTAATATGCTCTGGTCCCCTCCCTGCTTACCGTGGTGATGAGATGCATAGCAGATTGTCATTACTCAATGGCTGGATGTCTAAGTGGTGCCCACAGAATAACATAGGTTTCATAGACAATTGGACGAGCTTTTGGGGCAGACCTGACCTGTTTAAAAGAGATGGTCTTCATCCCTCCTGGGGTGGCGCCACTCTTCTCTCTAGAAATATGGCAAATAGTCTTAGTGTTTATACTTGACTAACTGGGGCCCAGGTCAGGAAGCAGACAGACTGGCTAAACCGACCGTCTGCTAGCTGCCTCCCGTCACAGAGGTCAGTTAATTCTCAGCACATAGAGACTCTTTCACCTAGATATCACACTATAGAGACTGTGTCTGTTCCCCGAACTAGAAAATACAAAAAACGTCCAAACCAAGTTAAGATTAACAATTTAATTGAGGTTCAACAAATAAAAAACAGATGCAATATGGATAAACAAATGATAAAGCTTGGCTTATTGAATATCAGATCCCTTTCTACGAAAACACTTTTTGTAAATAATATGATCACTGATCATAATATAGATGTACTCTGTTTGACAGAAACCTGGCTAAAACCTGATGATTACATTATTTTAAATGAGTCCACCCCCCAAGATTACTGTTATAAACATGAGCCGCGTCTAAAAGGCAAAGGTGGAGGTGTTGCTTCAATTTATAACAACGTTTTCAGGATCTCTCAAAAGAGAAGGCTTCAAGTATAACTCATTTGAAGTAATGGTGCTTCATATAACATTATCCAGAGAAACAAATGTTAATGATAAATCCCCTGTTATGTTTGTACTGGCTACTGTATACAGGCCACCAGGGCACCATACAGACTTTATTAAAGAGTTTGTTGATTTTACATCCGAGTTAGTTCTGGCTGCAGATAAAGTTTTAATAGTTGGTAATTTTAATATCCATGTTGATAATGAAAAAGATGCATTGGGATCAGCATTTATAGACATTCTGAACTCTATTGGTGTTAGACAACACGTTTCAGGACCTACTCATTGTCGAAATCATACTCTAGATTTAATACTGTCACATGGAATTGATGTTGATGGTGTTGAAATTATTCAGCCAAGTGATGATATCTCAGATCATTTAGTTCTTTGCAAAATTCATATAGCCAAAATTGTAAATTCTACTTCTTGTTACAAGTATGGAAGAACCATCACTTCTAACACAAAAGACTGCTTTGTAAGTTATCTTCCTGATGTATCCAAATTCCTTAGCATATCCAAAACCTCAGAACAACTTGATGATGTAACAGAAACTATGGACTCTCTCTTTTCTAGCACTTTAAATAAAGTTGCTCCTTTACGCTTAAGGAAGGTTAAGGAAAACAGTTTGACACCATGGTATAATGAGCATACTCGCACCCTAAAGAGAGCAGCCCGAAAAATGGAGCGCAGCTGGAGGAAAACAAAACTAGAGGTATTTCGTATTGCTTGACGGGAAAGTAACCTATCCTACAGAAAAGCATTAAAAACTGCTAGATCCGATTACAGGATTGGTTGTTTTTCATGTCCGCGGGTCAAAGCGACCCCAGTACAAATAACGTGATATTTAGCCCCTAAAATGCAAATTTTACCAAGGCAACCCTGCTAAAAAACGTATATTTTAACCCCGGGAAGCAATCTTTTATCGGGGAACCTTCTGGAAGCGCGATTGGGCTAGTTTTGGACTAGTTTTAAGAAGCAACTGGGCAGTATTTGTTGTGAAAACCTGGCAACCCTGATCTGAACGCACTTGCTGGAGATATACTTCTAATTACAGGAGCGTCTTTACTGATGAGATGTGCATGAAAATCGCATTCGATTTTTTGCACAGCCCTACTAGGTCCGCTACTCTTCACGCTTTATATGTTACCCTTGGGAGATATCATCAGGAAACATGGTGTTAGCTTTCACTGTTATGCTGATGATACTCAGCTCTATATTTCTTCGCGGCCCGGTGAAACACACCAATTTGAAAAACTAATGGAATGCATAGTTGATAAAAAAAAAACTGGATGACAAGTAATTTCTTACTGCTAAATTCTGAAAAAACAGAGGTGTTAATTATAGGACCTAAAAACTCTGCTTGTAATAACCTAGAACACTGTCTAAGACTTGATGGTTGCTCTGTCAATTCTTCATCATCAGTTAGGAACCTAGGTGTGCTATTTGATCGCAATCTTTCCTTAGAAAGCCACGTTTCTAGCATTTGTAAAACTGCATTTTTCCATCTCAAAAATATATCTAAATTACGGCCTATGCTCTCAATGTCAAATGCAGAAATGTTAATCCATGCATTTATGACCTCAAGGTTAGATTATTGTAATGCTTTATTGGATGGTTGTTCTGCACGCTTAGTAAACAAACTACAGCTAGTCCAAAATGCATAACACCCTATGTACTTGCTACATCATTAGAAGAATGGCATCTACGCTAATATTTGTCTGTTTCTCTCTTGTTCCGAGGTCACAGTAGCCACCAGATCCAGTCTGTGTCCAGATCAGAGGGTCACTGCAGTCACCCGGATCCAGTACGTATCCAGACCAGATGCTGGATCAGCACCTAGAAAGGACCTCTACATCCCTGAAAGACAGCGGAGACCAGGACAACTAGAGCCCCAGATACAGATCCCCTGTAAAGACCTTGTCTCAGAGGAGCACCAGGACAAGACCACAGGAAACAGATGATTCTTCTGCACAATCTGACTTTGCTGCAGCCTGGAATTGAACTACTGGTTTCGTCTGGTCAGAGGAGAACTGGCCCCCAACTGAGCCTGGTTTCTCCCAAGGTTTTTTTCTCCATTCTGTCACCGATGGAGTTTCGGTTCCTTGCCGCTGTCGCCTCTGGCTTGCTTAGTTGGGGACACTTCATCTACAGCGATATCGTTGACTTGATTGCAAATAAATGCACAGACACTGTTTAACTGAACAGAGATGACATAACTGAATCCAATGATGAACTGCCTTTAACTATCATTTTGCATTATTGACACTGTTTTCCTAATGAATGTTGTTCAGTTGCTTTGACGCAATGTATTTTATTTAAAGCGCTATATAAATAAAGGTGACTTGACTTTTAAATGTATAAAAATTCTGGATATGAAACAAAATATTTTCACTGTTTAAAAGCTGAGACTTCCCTCTAGCGAAGCTGTTCACACTGAGGTTCGATGCCGCCTTTAGATTGGATCAGATGGTTTGGTTTAAACAATCATTCGGTGTATTGGTTATGGAGAAACTATAAAATCCAATAAAAGTTAAAAACTTTCCATTCAAAAAGTCAAAGCTGTTTTTTAGAAGTGATGTGTAGACAAGTGTGGTGTCCCGTTCTCTGAATTTGTGATCTGCATTCCATCCATCCAAGTGTGAACACACACACACATGCGCTCTCTCTCTCTCACACACACACACACACACACGCATGGTGAAGGGAGCACTGGTCATTCATTCCCCTCATGATTGCCCCATTTGTACAAATGGGGAAAAATGTCAAAATATAAATAAATAAAATAACATAAAAACCAAACAATTAAACACCACAGCGTTGTTGTTAATATATTCCAAATCTTCTGAAGTCATATGATGCTTTGTTTGAGGAACAGTCCCAGAATGAAACCATTGTGTAGATGGGAAATGATCATTTGGTGCATGCAATATTGATGTGTGCTTGATGACAAAAACTGTTGTCTGGGAGATGTTTTGGATGAAAAAGAATAGTGCTGCAATATTTATTTATGGAATACAGATATAAATGTTTTACTATCACTGCTGCATCATCAATAATGGAAGCCAACACATATTCTGTTTTCCAGGACAAAAGACTGTTCTGTTCACTTCCACTCATCACTTGTCAGCTGTTCTGTGCTTCTGCTTCCTGCATTCACATCTTGCAGCAGAGAGACTAACCTGCGCAGGGTTACTCTAACCCTTTTTTATTTTCTTTGTTTTGATTACTAAACACAGAAATCAGTTCACTTGAGACAAATCATTAGACATTTTCTAGTATTGGAAGATAACTACGGATGTTTTAGAACTCTGTTCAAAGTAGAAAGAATATTTTGACTCTTTCCTGTCTATAATAGTCTGGGTTGACTATTATATACCTGAACCTCCCCCCCCCCCCAACCCCTATGTTTTATAGATTTTAATGTTTCAGGTGCTTTTCTTATATATTAGCATAAAATGTTAGTCTTTTATCCCATGTTAATGTTTTGAGAATACCTGCCTGAGCTTGCCCATTAACTTGGCCTTCGTTCCCCCAACCTAACCTAACCCTAACTCAATCCTAACTAACTGTAACCTAACCCTAACTCAATCCTAACTAACTGTAACCTAACCCTAACCCAATCCTAACTAACCCTAACTCAATCCTAACTAACTGTAACCTAACCCTAACCCACTCCTAACTAACTCTAACCTAACCCTAACCCAATCCTAACTAACTCTAACCTAACCCTAACCCACTCCTAACTAACTCTAACCTAACCCTAACCCAATCCTAACTAACTCTAACCTAACCCGACTCAACAGAGCTGTTCGTTCATGACATCAGAATCAGATTAAGGATGGGTTTGAAGACTAGCTGTTTGAGATTATGAGTGCACTTAGACCGCAATACTTTATAAGACTTTCAAGTGTTGCTTTACAAAATTAATTACATACTGTCATACATCAAACATGAATTATGAACAGTTTTTGGAATCGTTCTGCACGAGGCCCTTCAGTTCATAACAGCTCCTTCTACACGCGCGTTTAATTGTCAGCAATGCGTGTTCCATTTGTTATATATTTGAACTTTTAATGAACCGTGTTCTCGGAGGCTCAGCCGCCGCGCGTGCGGATATAAAGCAGGGCGGAAGTGAGGGGCGTGCGCTGGTCGAGCGGAAGTGACGCGTGAGCCGGCTGAAAGAAAAGACAGACGTTCGCAAAAGCGATCGCGCAAAAGTCAAATAAAAGAGCGTACGCTGCGCGTGCACGTGCCGCGGAATCCTGCTGGTCGTTCAGGTAAGAAGCTTCGCTCTGTCGCTCTCGTGATTCCCCGTGAATGCGAACACAAACACCCTGCGAGCGGCGAGAGTCGTGTGTTAAATCTCGTGCTTTGTTTTCATCCGTGCGTCGTTTTGTGCGCGTCGCTCTCGGTTAGCATACATTAGCTCCACGGCTAGCAGAGGCGTTGCTAAGATACTGCCACATAGTAGCGCGCGCCGCAGTGTGATTTATATCAGAAACGCTCGTCTCGGTTCACGCGCGTTATTAACTCGTTCGGGAGCGAATCACGGATTTCTGAGCGTCGCCACATAAACGCACCCAGATTCAGGAATACATCGCGATGATTCACAGCAAAAGCGTCTCGAAGCGCTCTGGACGAGTGTTTTGACGCGTGTCACGTGCGCAGTGCCACATCAGCGCGTTCTTCCTGCCGGGATTCAGTTCGCTTCCTGTCACGGTGGCCCGTTTCCAAACGGGAACACAGCCGCGCTTTGTCCGGCTCCGGTTCCGCCTCTTTTCTTCTCACCTTTTCATCGCGCAGCTCGTGTTACGCGTCTTGAGGCTGAGCAGGAACTCTGCGCGGATGGCTCCGGTTCCGAGGCGCGGAGCGACTATTCACCCCTGCAATATTCCGGTTGCATAACCGAGATGCGAGACCTCCTCTTTGGTAAACAGCGCTCGGTGTTCCGGTCAGGTTAAATATAGTTCGTGAATGCGACTTCACCTGTTTGATGGCGCACAGGTGCGCGATGTGCCGACGCCCGCGAGGTGTGTGCGTGCGTGTGCGTCAGTCCATGTTTGCATAGTTGAAGTTTATTTTTCCTGAGAGCGAGTCTGTGGTTATTAGGCTCATAGAGGCGGAACGCGCGGCTCTCGGGAGGAACGGATCTACTGCGGACTGCGGATCGTTTCTGTCCCGCTGTCAGTCTGCACTAATTCAGTCAGATGTGATCTCTGTGACGGGCTTTAGAAGAGTAGACGCTTCAGTTTCTCACGGATTCATCAGGTCGTTTCTGTTCGACTCTGCTCGGTTCTCTCCGGCGAATGCTTTGAGAGATTTAGAGAGAGAGTGAGAGAGAGAGAGAGAGAGAGAGAGAGAGGGAGGATGTGGAGGTTTGTCCTCGCGCGCAGAAAGGGTTCACTGCTGGCCTGCAGGAGTAATTAATTCTTCCTCTCAGTCTTTAATGATTCTGGAGTGAGAGCTAAAGTGAAGCTGCTGGACTCTTTCTCACAGAATGAAGCACAGGTTTTCATCTGGATGGGTTAGATCTGGCAAGGGCCCGGTGTCTGCTCTGGGGGTCTGTTGGTGGCAAGATTGGCCGTGTATCATCACCTTTAGTGTGTCATGTTTTAAGTTATTGGATAATCAAACAAATGTGAGATATTATAATGTTTGCACTGTGAAGGCGGCTCAGAGGTGCTTCTGAAGTGGCAATTAGGTGTCTTTACACAGATTTAGGGGTGGCTTGAATAGTAATTCCCACTGTATGTGTTGATGTTAGGGCTGAGGTGGCTCTGAGCAGGCATAATGTAATCCGGCTTTGATGCAGCATTGTGTGTTTAATTGGTGCAGCCTTAACTTGGTTGTGTAAAGATGCAAAATCGTTCTACCTTTAAAATAAAATGTTGGGTAATATTTTTTTTTTTAAATGTATATTTGTATGCGAATGTATGTTTTTCTAAAGGAAAGGCTGTTTCTTCAGTGACTACACACAGTTTCTTTTCTCGTGTGATCGAGTGCGATAAACTGCCTCGAGCAGCCATCGCTTCAGTTCTGGACACTTTAATGAGCGACAAACCCGAATACTGACTTTAACTCGGCTTTAACTTCCCATAGTATGTTTCCATGAGCTTCAGTGAGTCTGTTGAAATTCAACTGGCATCATTTTACATCGGTTTACATTTGAGATCTGAACTGTTTTAAGTGATTAGGGTCTTGATTACGAAGGCTGGTGTTAAACTTCAGATTGTTCTCTTCCTGTAGAACTGTGACTGACTGAGGAGGAGGATGGCGAGGAAGAGCAGTTATAAAGGTGAGCGATCCCCAAATATGATTCGGTTCATATCATCTCTGTCAGGAGCAGTATCAGTAATAATATCTCCATACTTATTCTGATGATGAAAAAGTGTTTGTGTATGAATGTCTCATTGCAATAATGCTAAGTGAAGACATCATGCCAATTTCACCTGTTCTGTGTCTGTATGGAAGCTGCTTGTGTTTGTGATGGTTTTTATGCTATTAATCATTGCAGATAATGAGTTATCTCTGAGCTGACGAGAGACCACTGAGTAATTTATGTAGTTTTGTTACATTTCAGACTTTGATTCTGTCGTTAGAAACCTGAGAACACGAAAGTGCCGTTAGCATCGTTGGCGTTAGTTTGAGATCTGGTTCCTGTGTTTTCTCAAGCTGAAGGAGAAAGCGGTCGTGAGTCAGTTCCTCTCCTTCATCTGAACACTCGGGGACTGCTGATCTCGGGGGGGCTTTTAAAGCACAAATCATGTCAAAGACCAGACTACTTTTGATGAAACGTTTCTTTAATGCTTCCTGTGCAGTTGTTCCTGTCCGCAGTCTCTGGTTTTGTTTGGCAAATGAAATCTTTGCGTTTCCCTGACTTTGCAAATTGCTGAACTCTGATCGCGGGGTAGAGCTGGAAGCAGCAGAACTCTGTAGACTCTGAGCAGATGTGTCTTCAGAGACCAGATTAAATCGCTCCTCGCTGGGTCTCATGTGTTTATGGCTGATATTTCTGATGTCTCGTCATCAGTTTCACTGTTCAAGAGCTTGAGAAGGTTGCTCAGAGGGAGATCTGCACACGAAGGCATCAGCATTTCCCATGACGCTGAATTTTTGTGAGTAAACCTGGAGTAATGGAAACTAGAAGGGCTTCACGATTAATTGAACTTTTTAATTGTGATTATGTAAAGGCTCAAGAGTCCACTTAAATGATTCAGTTTTCAATTATTAAAATTTTTGTTTTAGTATATGCATAAAGCAAACCAATGTATTTTTGATATTTGAAACGATACTATAGAAAAGCAATATGTTTTTCAGGAAGAGTGTTTTCAGCTTGTTTTTTTTCAGTTGGTTCAAACAATAATGAAACCATTCAAAACATAATGTAATGTTATTTGTGATCATCGTGATTAATCACAATTACAGTGGAAGCAACTAATATGATTGTGGTCATTATTGTGCAGCTGTAGAAAATAGATGCATGTTTTGAATAAAAATCCAGTCAAACTGATGTAGACTCGGACAGCAGTTTCTCAGATTTCTTGAGAATTAACATGAAAACCTGCTGAGAGTCACTGTACTAGTAAACCTGCGCTAAATCAGCTGGGGCTTCAGTCCAAATCTCTTGTTCTTTACCTTATCAGACGTCATCATGTGACAGGAAGTTCAGACTGGATGTTCAAGGGTAGTTTGAGGGCTCATGGGTAACAGAACGTCGTGAAGAGAGGTTGTTCTAGTAAATTCATTCTGAATGAAGAGAGATGAAGGCTCTTACAAAATCAGATTCAGACTTTATCACTGCATAACACTTCTGTGATCCGTCTGATATCTATCGATTGATGCTGTATTTTTATTTTTCTAGTTGTTTTAGTGTTTGATTTCATTCGGTCCAGTGCTGCTATTGAAGAATATCTCCCTTGCCTCTTCACAGACAGATCGATGTGCTGGTTTGCTCTAAAAATATATTCTACAGTTGTGTTCAAAATTATTCAACCCCAACTGAAATTGATTGTTTTGGCCGGTTTTACATTGATTTTGATCATTCAGTCATCCTGCTTACAATTAAATCAAAGAGGCACGTATAGTTCAGACAAATATAACGTAACATTTATAATGAAATAACCACAAATGTCTTTTCTGTGCTCACATCATTATCAGTTTTATTCAACCCCCAAGTGACATTCAATCTTAGTACTTGGTACAACATCCTTTTACAGTTAAAACAGCTTTTAAACGTGAAGCATAGCTTGACACAAGTGTTTTGCAGCGATCTACGGGTATCTTCGGCCATTCATCATGGGCAAAAGCCTCCAGTTCAGTCACATTCTTAGGCTTGCGCACTGCAACTGCTTTCTTTAAGTCCCACCAGAGCTTCTCAATCGGATTTAAGTCTGGTGACTGTGATGGCCACTTCAAAATTTTCCAGCCTTTAATCTGCAACCATGCTCTAGTGGACTTGGAGGTATGCTTGGGATCATTGTCCTGTTGAAAGGTCCAACGTCTCCCAAGGCTCAGGTTTGTGACGGACTGCATCACATTGTCATCCAATATCTCCTGGTACTGAAGAGAATTCATGGTACCTTGCACACGCTGAAGCTTCCCTGTACCTGCAGAAGCAAAACAGCCCCAAAGCATGACTGACCCCCCGCCATGCTTCACAGTAGACAAGGTGTTCTTTTCTTCATAAACCTTGTTCTTCCTCCTCCTAACATAGCGTTGATCCATGGGCCCAAACAGTTCTAATTTAGTTTCATCAGTCCACAGAACACTATCCCAAAACTTCTGTGGTTTGTCCACATGACTTTTGGAGGCCTTCAGTACACAGGGTGCGCCGTATTGTCTGAGCAGAAACTTCAGTACCCACATCTGACAAATCTTTTCTCAGTTCCTCCGCAGTCACACGGGGACTTTTCTCCACTCTACGCTTCAGGTAGCGCACGGCAGTCGAAGTCAGCATCTTATTTCTGCCACGACCAGGTAGCGTTTCAACAGTGCCCTTTGCCTTGAATTTGCGAATGATGCTTCCTATGGTGTCTCTTGGTATGTTTAACATCTTTGCAATCTTCTTATAGCCATTGCCCTTCCTGTAAAGAGTAATCACCTCTTCTCTTGTCTTCCTGGACCATTCTCTTGACTTCACCATGTTTGTAACCACACCAGTAAATGTTTAGAAGGAGCTGAGTATCACAGTCATTTTAAAGCTGCCTAATTGGTGCTTATTAGGATTTATTGCTGCTCCCTGACATCCACAGGTGTTTTCGATACCTGATTGAAGAACAGAGGTTCATTGAAGTGTTTTCAGAGTGGTAGTCTTTAAGGGGTTGAATAATTGTCAATGAAGAATTCACAAAATAAACATTTACTACTGTATTACAAAACCAATTGATGTCATTTTAGTTGCATATGGTTCTTTAAGAAGTCCTTGTAGGATTTCATTCTGAATACAATTACAAATGTACACTAAATTCCCTAAAACCCTTTACAGCATTGGGGGGTTGAATAATTTTGAACACAACTGTTTAAGGGTCATTATGGTAATTCTGACTCTCTGTACAATCAGAGATGGAAAGGACAAACATACTGGAAATTAATGTAAAAATAAATCCGATGAAACGTCAGGCGGTGTGCAGCGATAAGAGAAAGTTTGAGTGCTTCCTCGGTCTCGGTGCAGTTCTGATTTCTGCAAACATACAATAAAAGAGTTAGATCTTCAGTAACATCACGTCTGTTGCTTAACTAGCGGTCTGCATTACTACAAACTGGGAAACAAATCACACAAATCATGCAGTGAATTCCAGAGGTGGAAAGTAACGAATTACATTTACTCGCGTTACTGTAATTGAGTAGCTTTTTTGTGTACTAATACTTTTTAAAGTAATTTTTTTAAATCTGTAATTTTACTTTTACTTAAGTATATTTTGTTTGAAGTATTGTACTTCGCTACATTTTAAAACACATTAATTACTGAGTAAAAAAAATAAAAATAAAAAAAATAAATCGCTCCCTGGAAACTACGGCATAATGGGCAGGAGGGCAAACTGGCGCTAAAATCACAAGAAAGATGCAGACGGACAAAACAGGCGTTAGTGGTGCAGACACCGGTGAAAACGAAACCCCGTCATATTCTGAAGTTGAACTCGAAGGAAATGAAGTGAACCCCTGGCCATATGTATGCTCTATTATACAGTGTAAGCTGTACTTGCTTAGGAAGACCAAACTAGCAGCTTATAAAATCTCGACAAGACATCAACCCTTCGCAAGAATGTAGAGGTAAGCTAAATAATTGCATTGTTGCATTGGTGGTTAAAATGAAGCTTTGACATTTTAGCAAGAGGTTTTGCACAAATTAGCCAAAAAGACCGTGGTGAGGAGTGTGCTATTTTTGTTTTAATGATGTGCGCGCGCATTTATATTGCGTTCTTTCACTGTGTGATTCAGTCTCCTAAAATGCATTTAGAATGATCACAAAATTGAAGATATAGGGGCAGAAAATTCACATATTTATATAATTTCATATATTAAATCAAAATCACACAAAGAATGCCATCGTTTCCTCCAAAAATCATCATAAATATATACACACATATATATATATATATATATATATATAACAGTTCAGTAAACAAGTTAATTAAGAGACTTGCGTTTTAGACACCATATTGCCTTTTTAGCTCTATTTCTACAACAGAAAATAATTCCAAACACAGCCACCAAAGCACAGTTTTGCGTCTCTGAGCAACGTGACAGTGTTTCGTTCCTGAATGAATCAAACGTTTAAATGATTCGGTTCAATCGCAATGACTCACTTATTAACAGTGACTTGCTGACACATACTGGCCATTTTAATTTCACATTTAAAGTATCTTTTGATTTTTTTAAATTAATTTCTTATCATTTCAAATGAGTATTCAACATTTTATGTCTTGTATATCAAAACATTATTCATGCATTTGTAAATGCAGGTTAAATGCATTCTTGTCCTGCACTAAACAGTGTAGTACATCTAAATGCCACTTCCAATGAATCTTCTGCATTAAAAGATGGGTTTGTTGATACTGATTTGCCTGGTAACAGCCCAAATGCTTTATTATTCTAAATAACTGATTCCTTTAATTAAAAACAACTAGTTTGAGATTAGTAGACCTATCCCGGGGGTGTCAAACTCAGTTCCTGGAGGGTCGTAGCCCTGCAGAGTTTAGTTCTAACCCTGCTCCAGCACACATATCATGACATGTAGTTTTCAAATAAACCTAAATGATTAGATTAGCTGGATCAGGTGTGTTTAATTAGGGTTATATCTAAACTGTGCAGGACTGTGGCCCTCCAGGAACTGAGTTTGACACTCTTGGTCTGTCCCATTTTTGACTCCCTCCCACTGTTAAAATGTAACTAAGTAATTTTTACTCTGAGTAAAGTTTAAATGAGCTACTTTTTACTTTTACTTGAGTAGAGTTTTAGACTGGTACTTTTACTTGTACTTAAGTAAAATTTCATTAATGTAATGGTACTTTTACTTGAGTAGAATATTTTTGTACTCTTTCCACCTCTGGTGAATTCGTACTGTAATGCTGCTCTTAACAGTCATGTGGTGTTTTTTTTGTTGTTGTTTTTTTTGGAAGTATGATTATATTTGCCTCTGTTCTAGTTTTACTGCTAGTGCGATTGAGAGCTGTTTCTAAAGACTTAATTTAGTGTGCTAGTTTTTCTGGATGTAATAACCGATCCCGAATCGTTCCCCGTTCAGCCCCTCCTGTCTCTCTCTGGCTGTTCTCTTGACCTACATATTTTTGGAGAAAAGCTTTAGCTGAGATCCTCTGCCAGGACTTTCTGTGCTGTTGAAGTCGAGCTGTGTTTCAGAACTGAACACGTGGAAGTCTCTCTCAGTCTCTCCTCCCTCCTCTTTTTCCAGATGTGTCAGGTGTGGTGTTCGACACGCACTCAAAAATGGTCATGTCTCAAGGAGGATCGTTCGAGAACATGAAGGAAAAGGTATGAATGGCTTTTCTGTTTGTCTTGGGGTCGTTTACGCAGTGTGGGACTGGGTTCTTCAGTCTTCAGCTGTGCTCTTGATGTCAGTGTTTTTACTCTTGTCTGTGAATCTCGTGCTCGATGATTCACTCAATGTTTTGGCTCTCGTCAGATAAACGCCGTGCGAGCCGTGGTTCCCAACAAGAGCAATAATGAGATCACTCTGGTGCTGCAGCACTTCGAGAACAGCGTGGATCGAGCAGTGCAGGCGTTTGTGGAAGGTACAAACACACACTTTTAAAAACATTAAGTTTTTCAGTTTAATGAAACTTAGACCTCTTTAGTTTAACTTTAATGAATTAAACCATGAATATAGCCATAGAAGCTGGCAAAGAAAAGCGAAAAAACAAACACACACCCAGTGCCCTCAGGCGGGTCTCGTAGGTGACTGCTGTGTGTCCCGAGTGTGACGTGACTGTCACCTGTGTGTGTGTGTGTGTGTGTGTGTTAGGCGGGGCCGTGGAGATCCTGAAGGAGTGGAATGTCACTGGGAAAAAGAAGGTGAGGGAACGAGCTTCACCAAACATTCAGTTTAAATGTGTGTTTGTAACTCGAGTTAAATGATGACCGTTTAAAGGTTTAACTGCTGCTTGTGGTCACACTCTCACTCACAGCCCAAGAAGAAAAAGAAGCCAAAGGCACAAACCGACGTTCCCACAGACTCGACTCCTGCCGAATTGGCTGCAGACGCTGAGTGTCAGGAAGCGGTTAATGGTTTCCATGCCAACGGTTCAGCAGCGGCTGATGGTGATTCGCTGGATTCTCTGAGCGAGCAGCTGGACTCCGCCTCTCTGGACGCTACGGAGCTCGACTTGGAAACGGCTGCCCCTGAGGTTTCGGAGGCCACAGGTGTGTTTGCTGAGAGCAGGTGATGCTTTCAGGTGTAAGAGTGTTGATTAGAGCTATAACTCCGCCCTTCTGTCCTCTGCAGCAGGTGGAGGTGCGGGGTCCACATCAAGCCCAGTCCCTCAGCCCAGCACTGAACCCGGAGCACGACAGAACCATCACAGAACCAGTACCAAGTCTCAAGCCAAGCCTGTGTCCAGCTCCCATCATCCCTCTGCGCCGGTTCTGTCCAGCGACACACAGCGAGGTCCTGCAGGCAGAAAGATGGGTAAGAGATTCTGTATCAGTCTGCGTTCGTCTCTCTGTCTGCTTCACACACAACAGATGAAACCAAGGCGGAGTTCTTCCAGCTGTTTCATTGGCTGTTTAAATAAAAGCAAAGTTAAACTTGCGTGACTGTGAGTTAGGGTTAGCGTGATCGGCCTGTTATTAAAGTTACAATTTAGAAAAAATACTATTTTAAAGAGCAGGTCATATGGGTTTTTGAAAAATATCTCTTTTGCAATTTATAATGTAGCCATCCTTAAATGAAAACAGTCTGCAAAGTTGTTAATCAGAAAAGTGCATGATAAAAGGTGCGTTCGACTTCATGCAGCACTGCGCAAACCGATCACAATCTGACTTGAGATGTCTCTGCACTGTTGTATTGAGTCACGTTTATCATGCAACACTGATAAAAGCATGTATACCCCCACTTTATTAGTATTTAAATGGTATATATCATTGTTGAACTCTATTCTTGAAAAGATGGCGCTGTATTAAGCAGTATATCAAGTATTTGTTTCTCATGGAAATGTTTCTGAAATGTCTGTGTATGACACGCATGCATTTAATTCTCTTCATCTGTGATAAAGTATGCAAACACTGTGTGAGTGTCACTAACCGGAGCAGAAAGTGTCCGGCTTGACCTTCTGTTTTCTGCTGCTCTCGTTGATCGCTGTCCGTAGCCGTGAAGACACACCTGTTTTCTGACTTGAGATGCATTTTAAACCCTTTTTTTCTTTTGGTGTACTGTAAAAGTGAATGGAAAATGAGAGCAACTTTTATTTTTTTTTGAGTAACACTATTGAGTATACACTAAAAATAACAGTAATATGAATATTGATTACTAGTGTTTGTTTTCTCAGGACCTAACGCCGATCGCTCCGTTAAAGACCTGCAGCGATGTGCAGCTTCACTGTCCCGCTATAGAGTCGTGGTGAAAGAAGAGATGGACACATCCATCAAGAGCATGAAGCAGACATTTGCTGAGCTGCAGAGCTGGTAACATTAGCACATTTATGTAGCACATAAATAGGTAGCACATTTGCTCAATCACTCATTCACACACTCAAGCTCACACATACGCTCACTCACACTTTTGCGCACTTTTTACTCAATCACAAAAAGTGCGCACACTCGCTCACAAACTCACTCACAAACTCCCACACGCTCACTCACATGCTCACTCACATGCTCAAACACTCGCGCACGCTTGCTTACACTAACTCTTACACACACTCGGATAGTCACACTCATGAAACTTACTCTTACGCACACTTACTCACTCACTCACTCTCAATTGGCTGTTTCGTCACCTTCAAGGTGCATTCAGTAGTTCTTTAGCTTAGCATTAGCATTGCCATTCTTGTTTAAGTACAGTTACCACAATGATGTTAAATGGTCTGAGTTTTATTAAAAGACCGTGTCAGACATAGTCTTTATATAAAGTGAAGTGAAAGTGAAGTGACATTCAGCCAAGTATGGTGACCCATACTCAGAATTTGTGCTCTGCATTTAACCCATCCGAAGTGCACACACACAGAGCAGTGAACACACACACACACTGTGAACACACACCCGGAGCAGTGTTCATCATTTATGCTGCGGCGCCCGGGGAGCAGTTGGGGGTTCGATGCCTTGCTCAAGGGCACCTAAGTCGTGGTATTGAAGGTGGAGAGAGAACTGTACATGCACCCCCCCCCCCCCACCCACAATTCCTGCTGGCCCGGGACTCGAACCCACAACCTTTCGATTGGGAGTCCGACTCTCTAACCATTAGGCCACGAATGTACATGTATCATGTGAATGTACATATTCAGATGACATTTTAAATCGCTACCAAACTACTGAATGCACAGGTTAATGTATAATTTACTTATTTTACTTGGAGTCATGTAATAAAGCAGGCTTAAACTATTTAACTGAACAGAGATGACATCACTGAATCCAATGATGAACTGCCTTTAACTATCATTTTGCATTGACACTGTTTTCCTAATGAATGTTGTTCAGTTGCTTTGACGCAACGTTTTTTTGTTTAAAGCGCTATATAAATAAAGGTGACTTGACTTAAAATCAGGAAAAAGGACAAATGCAATTTAACCAAAATCATAACACAGGTTAAAAAATTCAAAGCTCACACTAAATGCATGTTTATCAAACTTGAGTCATTTGATTTGCTCAAACCTGTGAGGAGTGAATAATCTGTTTATTCAGCATGAGATGGGTTTGTTGCTAACTGTTCCTGTTCTGTTCAGTCTCATGGATCGAGAGGTGACGCTGCTCGCTGAGATGGACAAAGTCAAAGCAGAAGCCAGTAAGTAGAAGGACAGCACTGCTACACATCTAGAGTCGGTCTGTCGTTCAGTCTTCAGATCCTCACCATTCCTTTCCCAGTGACAGTGAAATGTGAATGTCAAAAATAAATGGCACTGGAATGGGAAAAGTGCTTCTATTACATGAAGTCAACTCCGTTTTGACAAGAATAACTTTTTTTACTACTATAAGGAGTTAGTGCTGGGCGAATACCGATGTTTATTTTTCTTATATGAATTTTGTGAATACTGCAATACTGGTGTCTTTAATGTTCAGAACGTGTTTGAGAGGGGTCTCTTTTCAGGCAGTGCGCTGCATCAGACAAAATGTAATATAGCCAAAACAACCGCATAGCCGCTGCATCTACTGTACATGCATGTTGATTTTATCAGACGGTGTCGCAATTATAAATGGTAAATCTAAACTAGGGCGTTCTTAGTCATTCTACTACAGTAGCCTGTTTCTGGTCTAAATCAGTAGAAAATGTGGTTTACACATGGTCATGCGTTAAGAAAAATTAAAATACAGTGAAATGTATGAAATAGTCAAATCTTGAAAATACATTATTAATTTTTGGTCATACCGCCCGCCACTATGATTACATCAGAGGCCATTGTGTCTAACATTTATTTCTGTTGATACACTGGAAAAGCTTTTTAAGCAAATATAAATGTAGTTTGCGTTTTGGGATAAATTGGTCTTAAATAACATATTTGGTTTCTGTTTAAGTCTGGTAAGGTGTTCACCATGTAAAAGACCAAAGAAGCTGACACCGCATGAAAAAAGAAAAACAAACCCACTGTCATTGTTTTCATGCTGGTGCTTCTTCATGGGCATAACCTGACCTGACCAAAGCAGCAGCAACTGTATGTCCAAATAAACCACATTTAATGCAGACTGCTTTAGAATCACACGTGTCATTGAGCAGAGGGAGGCTCCATTACAGTCACTGAGAGATCACTGTGTTCATGCTGCTCGGTGAGCCTGACCAGGCCTGTGTTCTTGTGACAGTGGCGATTCTGGACGGCCGTCAGAAAAGAGCAGAGGAGCTGAGAAGACTGGCTGACAAATCAGCATCACTGACAGAGGAGCAGCTCGCTGAACTACGAGCAGACATCAAGGTACACACACAGCAGTGACTGTAGATCATCACGCTTCATGTACAGCTGTCTAACGCCCGTCTCTCTCTCTCTAGCACTTTGTCAGTGAGCGCAAGTATGATGAGGATCTTGGTAAAGCTGTGAAATTCTCCCATGATCTGGAGCCTCTTAAGTGCAGCATCATGTCATTTGGATCAGGTGGGTTAGTCACGGTTTTCCCGCACAATTTCTTTTGTTTTGAAGTCACAAGGAAAAATGAAGGAGCAGAGGCTTGTTTTTTTTGGTTTACTCGTATAATGTACCATGAAAAACAATTCTGTAGTATTTTAATCTGCTTGTAATTTAGCAAATTAAATACTAAGACATAAAAGTGTAAATAAACATTAACATTATTTTCTGTAAAGCTGCTTTGAAATGTGTATTGTGAATAACACTATATAAATAGCCATCCACAAAAACTCAAGCAAGTCCAGCTTAGGCTATGTCTGCTTATCTCATTGTGACAGTGTTATACATAATTTTCAGCGTGCTGAAAATGGAAATCAGAGTAATGGAAGAATTAAGAGTACCCAAATTAACTGAGGAATAAAAGAGATTTAAATATGCACATTCTACATAAAAATGTTAAAATAATCTGAAGATTTAAAACCTTGAATATGCCAAATCAAAAGATATTTAAGGCCCTTTATGGGAATCCTGAAGCACAGTATCCTCTACTGTGTACACACAATTGGGTTACATTTCAGTCTTTTGGGGGGATATGGGCTGGGACCTGGCAACCCCGATCATGACTTTGTTCATAGAACTGTTCAGATGACTGATGGTCTGTCTGTCTGCAGTGTATCATCCTCAGACGGACTACTCCAACCGTTCTCGTTGTAGCTCCACCTCTTCCTCAGTCACAGGCTCCACCCCTGCCAAAGCCCCGCCTCCCTCAGAGTTCCAGCATTATCAGGCCTCTGCTTACACGGGCCGTCCCAGCGTGCCGCACAAACAGGTGAATGATCACAGTGTTGCCAAATACTTTCAATGGAAAGTAGCTAAACCCCGCCTGAAAAGTCGCTGAATGTCGCTAGATGATGTCATACGCTAATTAGCATATTCATGGCGTAAGTGTGTCTTATTGTATTGCCAGCCTGTGCTCAACTACGGCATGTTAATGCGGCCATGTTCTCAAAATAGGGAAAACCTATTTTCAAAGGGGGAAAAAAAAGATGGCGATGGAGACGAATCGAATCTTGTCAGGTGCTGCAATCTTTTTTGTTTAAAGCGCTATATAAATAAAGGTGGCTTGACTAAATGGCTCTCAAAGTTGTTAATCTGCACTAAAATCCTATTCACGACATTGTCTACTGAAATCAAATACACATATGATTAAGACCATGGTTGTGCTGTGATTTTGACTATACTTGCAGTTAAAATAGTTAGAAGCAACAGAATATCTTTTTTAACTGAAAGTGCTGCTGTTCTCTTTGTCCAAGAAAGTTGTTGGATTTGTCGCTAGTCGCTTTTTGGTAAAAATTCATTAAGAGGGTCTGAAAAGTCACTAAATCTAGCGACAAAGTCAATAAGTTGGCAACACTGACAACTCAAAAGTGACTTTTGTGTACCACGCCAGTCTTGAGCTGATCTTTGTCTCTGTCTTGCAGATTTTCCAGGGCAACAGGCGCATCATTCACGGTTACCAGGGCAATCAGCGATTTAACGGAAACGGCCATCCCGTGCCAAACCCTGGCCGAAGCAGCTACCGCTATCAGGGAGAGCGCAGTCACCAGATTGACCTCAACTCCCAGCCGACCAATAGTGTGAGAGGCTCCTCCCACTCCTCAGGCTATTGTTCCGATCGACCCGCCCACAACGGGCTTCCACAGAGGCAACCGCGAACGCACTGCCCGTGATGCCCCCCAAACACACACACACATAACTGTCCGATGAAGAGAAAGTCAAGTTTACATCATTGGGGCTGCGGCTCAACTTCTGCTCTTCACTCTTCTTGCTCTTCTTTCACACCTGTCTGTCACATCAGCGTTCAGTGTTAGTCTCAGTAGTTCCTGTGATGAGTGAGTGTTTGCTCGTGGGCTTCCTCTTTCAAACAGTCAGAGTCGAGGAAAGCGATGCTCGGATGATCAACACTAAGGCAGCAGGCAGAGTTTGTTCTAGTGGACTGTGAGTAGTTCGTTAGTCACGTTTTCGAGGATTGAAGCCGTTATGTGGCATCCCTGATCGGGTGCTAAAGCACGAGTCTTCACGCTCATGATATACCTCACATGCATCTGCTCTCAAGGCCTCATTTCATGCTGCGCTGTTCTTCAGCGCTTCACTTCTTCGGCTTCCTTTTAGCCTTTCTGAAAGACTCCGTTTGGAAAGCGTCTTCACTTGAGTTTGCATGCTGGGATATCAGATTGACAAAACTGTTTGATCATGAAAGATCTTCTGTCTAGATTGTTTTGCTGACATTGAGTCTGTCTGTGTGTCTTATTTCTGAAAGCTTCATGTCATGATGATCGGCACTCTTCTCTACTCAATTCTGTATATATGTAAACTATATATATATATATAATGTTTTGTAGCCTCCGGCCATGTATGTAGTGCGATTTTATTAGATCTCTGATTGAACTGCTATCAATTAACTTCTGTTCTTCCTTGTGTATGGAAAAAGAGAGAGAGGCTCATTTATTTCCCCAAAATGATCTGAGACCGCTGTAATCAAGTGCCTTCAGTCATGCGCTTTCACCATCTTGTTCCTTCTGCTCCGGTGCGGACCAAAGACGTCAGAGGCCTGCTCCTGTCATGCGAACTGCACTAGCAAACACTCAATGTCTTTCTCGCTAATTGGCCTACTTGTTTTTCCTTTATTATAAATAAAGAAGGATTGATGGCAAATGCTGAAACCGTTTGCAGACTCCGTTTTTCTCAGTTGTCATTATTTTGCTGTTGGCATTCATGATTAAATATTTTGAAACACTTCATAGCTTGTCTTGTGCTGATTTTTCTGGCCAAGATCACTAGTACTCTTGATCTTTTGAGGTCCGAACTGAATCCTGACTGCAGTGGCGTTTGCTTCCGGCAGAATGTTGTGTTCTGACCCATGTGACTTTAGTCAAACCTCAAATGCCACTCTGTCAGGAACACAAGCTGCTGCTTTAGCAATGTACTGTCTGGCTCGCACAAGTTTCCATGTTTCATGGGCTTATTTCATAGGTTGAATGGGTTTTTATACTGTGCAAACCAGTTCTGAAGTTATAGCTTTGTGTGTGTGCATAATATTTCTTATAGCTGTTGACATGCTTTAATTTCTTATGATTTAAGATCCATTTGAAGATTGGGAGAAATGGGAATTATTCCTTGGAGTTTAACTAATCTTGAAGTTGGAATGTAAAAATATTAAGTTATGTAGAGCTGAATTTAAAAAGTATGTTTTTAGCCAATTGTAATTTAAAGCTTAGTGGTAAAGCATCAGTGGTTCCCAACCTTTTTCAACTCGCGGCCCACACAACCAAACACGTGTTTGTGTGGCCCACTGCAAAAAAATTAACTGACCCCGCTATTGTTGGGTTAATAACTTAGTAATTAGTAAACTTGGTAACAGAAAATAACTCTGGCTGGCACCGCTTGGCACAACTGCTGTTGTTCTGTAGCGTATGCAGCAAAAATATCGAAGATGAATGTGTGGTTTATTCTTAAACCAATCAGCTCGAATAGTGGAAGCATAGTTACAGTTTAATATAGATAGATAGATAGATAGATATAGAGAGAGAGCGAGAGCGAGAGAGAAATTATGTTATGACTTAGACATTTTTACATATTAACTATTATTTCTTTTAATTGTAATTGGTGGCCCACCTGCAATACCACCATGGCCCACAGGTTGAAAACCACTGGTATACATAATATTTTTCTTAGCTGTCAGTGTTTTGTTTTATATTTTTGTGTCTGTGTTTGTAAGTAGTTTTGTGTCCATTTTAGAAAATCTGGAGCAATATAATTTATTTGATCTATTTTAGCTAATTGTTAAGTGAGAATATAATGTTTAAGTCATTACTTGTTCATGAAGAGATGAATGTAAAAAATGAAAAAATGTATGCGTTTCTTGTAGTGCTGTCAATCAATTAAAATAACTAATGGAACATTTTTCTGAAATCACGATTAATCCCACTTACTTTTTTAAAGGCACTTAAAGCAATAATTTCACATTCTGTCTTCAAATTAATGTACAAACAACAAAGACTGTATATATCTTTTTATGTTTAATGGTATCTTTTTTTTTAAATTTTATATTACTGAAGGTTCGTATCAATGATACCAATATTGATTTCTCGATAAAATTGCCCCCTCCCCAATATTTAGCCACTGACTATAGTCATTCAACATTACAGAATAATTGAGAGCTATCAATTTGAACATTTATTATATATATAAAAAAGAATAATAATACAATTAAAGCGAACTTAAAACAATTTTCACATAAACCCATTATAATAAATATATAATCTTCACATAAACCCTAAATTAAATTTAGATGAATCCTTAAAGCAGGGGTGTGTCTATGTGGTGGCCAGGGGTGGTACTGGCCCCCCTCTGAAATTTGGCGGGCCACCCCAGGTGCCCCCTCCCCCAACACCAGATGTTGTGCTTGTTTTTAGTAAATGTATAAATGCATCTGGCAATGGTGGATCCTGGCATTTATAGGCAGCTGCTTAGGGCCACTTTTCTCTTTTTATACTTTATACTTGAGAGCGCATACTTTTACAAACCCAGTTCCAAAAAAGTTGGGACACTGAACAAATTGTGAATAAAAACAATGCAATGATGTGGAAGTTTTTTCAATATTTCAAATTTCAATATTTTATTCAGAATAGAACATAGATGACATATCAAATGTTTAAAATGAGATAATGTATAATTTTAAGGGAAAATAAGTTGCTTTTAAATTTCATGGCATCAACACATCTCAAAAAAGTTGTTTGCTGTGTGGCATCCCCTCTTTTTATAACAGTCTGCAAACGTCTGGAGACTGAGGAGACAAGTTGCTCAAGTTTAGGAATAGGAATGTTGTCCCATTCTTGTCTAATACAGGCTTCGAGTTGCTCAATTGTCTTAGGCTGATGATAGATGGGGCTTTTTGACTTTTTGAGCAATGTTGACAGCAGACCAGTTTTCCACTTTGCCACAGTCCATTTTAAATTAGCTTTGGCCCAGAGAAAACGACAGCGGATGTGGATCATGTTTAGATATGGCTTTTTTCACATATAGAGTTTTAGCCTGTAACCCCGAATGGCACGGTGGATTGTGTTCACTGACAATATTTTCTGGAAGTATTCCTGAGCCCATGTTGTGCTTTCCATTACAGTATCATTCCTGTATGTGATGCAGTGCCGTCTAAGGGCCCGAAGGTCACAGACATCCAGTATCCTTTTCCGGCCTTGACCCTTACACACAGAGATTGTTCCAGATTCTCTGACCCTTTGGATGATATTATGCATTGTAGATGATGATAACTTCAAACTCAGCAATTTTACTCTGAGAAACTACTTTTTTCATATATTGCTCCACTATTTCTCGCTGTAGCATTGGGGGATTTTGTGATCCTCTGCCCATCTTGACTTCTGAGAGACACTGCCACTCTGAGAGGCTCTTTTTATACCCAATCATGTTCCCAATTTACCTAATAAGTCACAAATTGGTTCTCCAGCTGTTCCTTATATGTACATTTAACGTTTCCGCCCTCTTATTGCTACCTGTCCCAACTTTTTTGGAATGTGTAGCTCTCATGAAATCCAAAATGAGCCAATATTTGGCATGACATTTCAAAATGTCTCACTTTCAACATTTAATATGTTATCAATATTTTATTGTGACAAAAATATAAGTTTATGGGATTTGTAAATTATTCCATTCCTTTTTTAATTATAATTTGACAGTGTCCCAACTTTTTTGGAATTGTGTTTGGAATTTCTTTTTTTCAGAAGGCATTTCTATTGTCGTGACAATTTTGATGATTATTCTCTGCAATGTGTCAGATAAATTAAAAACTACATCAAATTTGGGGAATGAGAAATATCATTTGATATATGACTGTTTTGCAAGTTTAAGTGATATGAATATTATTAGGTCGATCTTCACAAGGGGGTTTGGCTTGTTTGTGGGGGGGCAAATTCAGACATAGTATCTTATTTATATAACAAATACAAAATTGATGCAGCTATTAAAAAAAAAAACTATATACGGTTGTGGGTTCGAGTCTCGGGCCGGCAATACCATGATTTAGGAGCCCTTGAGGAAGGCACTGAACCCCCAACTGCTCCCTGGGTGCTGCACCATAAATGGCTGCCCACTGCTCCGGGTGTGTTTACTGCTGTGTGTGTGCACTTTGGATGGGTTAAATGCAGAGCACGAATTCTGAGTATGGGTCACCATACTTGGCTGTATGTCACTTCATTTTAGAGCTTTGCAATTCAGCTCGAGCTCAACGTTTCCCTGTTCATGCAGACGAGACGGCACATCCTGTTTGTTTTCTCTATTTTACAAAAACCTTTTGTTGATACTATGAGTCTACAAAAATAAGGTTAGACCATTTACAGTTCCGAATGAAGTATTAGTCTTATCTATATATGCAAAAATTACAGTGTAGCCTACTTGTTTCCTACCGATGTACAAAATTAAGAGATTGCGCTGGTGCCTCATGCATTAAGCGCACTTCAGCTTCCACTCTCTGCACAAAGGCTTAGATAACACCGCACTTTTATTTAGGTTCAATGTTTAAGCTAACATGGTACTATATGCTTTACGTGTTTAATATCTACAGATTTTATTTGGAGCAAGTCATGATGATTTGAGAATGCTAAACGTCATCACCTCAACTGTCTGCTGCTATCTGCTTGCTGATCCCCTAAACAACAACAACTTGAATTTAACAAACAAAAATGTTCCAAACATTTTTCTAAATTATGAAACAATAAGAAATATAACTTTGCAATTAAAATAAAACTAACCTATTTTAATGGCTGCAACAGCATTGTAATTAGGAAGCAAAAAAAGAGAAGAAAAAAAAAAACATGGGCTCCAGTCGGACTCGGGCCGAGAAATGCTGTCGGCCAAAGGCTGCTATAGGGCTTATGTTTAAGGTCCCATTCAGGTCTATACTAGATTTATGCATTTGGAAATTAGTGAATCGGGTTGTTTTCTAAAATGTGAAAATTCTTAAGTTGTATTTAGTGGTATATTTTTATAAATAAAAAAAAAAAGTGTACATTTTACAGATTCCCCCAATCTCTCGCACGCCCAAACTCTGTATGCTAAACTGTATTATCATTAGTATTATTATTATCATTATTTTTTTTTAAGTGTTTATTTAAACATGTTTTAACTAATACAAAGGAACTTTGTTTACTCATTCCTGGCCAGAATAACACATCTCGTGCTCTTTGCTTCAACTTCTCTATGCCCATGTGACTGATATGAATGCATGTGATCATATCTTTTCTGAGTGATGTGGGTATTACTATTTGCTCACCTTTGCTATGTATACAGTGTTTTTTATGGTTGTAAACATTTCACGCTGGCATTACAGGCCTATTTCTGAATTAAATAATTTTATACGCATAGTGTATTTTAACCATACAGCAAACCTTTTGAAATATTTTGATAAATTACTGAAAAGAAACATCTTTAAACCACATAACTAAATGTAAGCTATTAATCAATCAAAATTCTTACGGTTGGTTATAACAGGTTAAAATGAGCATCCCTAATTTCTATGTTGCAAACATTGAATAATAACCAAACTATTGATTAAGTCTGAATATAGACTCTGATGTATCTAGATCTGTGTGACCTTTTAATCAACTGCGGGCGGCAGATCCTTTTCCTATTTGGCGCCCAAAACTCCGGAATAACCTACCTAACATTGTTCGGGAGGCAGACACACTCTTGCAGCTTAAATCTATATTAAAGACCCATCTCTCTAACCTGGTTTAGACCTAACACACTAATACGCTTCTAATATCCAAATCCGTTAAAGGATTTTTAGGCTGCATTAATTAGGACAACCGTAACCGGGAACACTTCCCATAACACCCTATGTACTTGCTACATCATTAGAAGAATGGCATCTACGCTAATATTAGTTTGTTTCTCTCTTATTCCGAGGTCACTGTAACCACCAGATCCAGTCTGTAACTTTGGTAGATTAGTGACCAGCGCATAAGATGATGGTTAGCATTAGACATGCGTTGAAGAAATTCAAGAGGGTTATGGTCAGTATAAATCGTAATGGGTTTCGAACAGGAGCCAACATAGACCTCAAAATGTTGTAGAGCGAGAATTAGGGCGAGGTCTTATTTTTCTATGGTACTGTAGTTAATCTGATGTTTGTTGAACTTTTTCGAAAAAAAAGTTTTTGGGTGATTCAAACCATCAGCATCTGTTTGAAGCAGGACAGCATCAGCACTGGTACCACTAGCGTACCACTCGAAGTAGTATGCAACAGATGCTCTGACAAATCAGTCAGCTCAACAGCGGCTTCAACACAAGGAGTCAAAGTTTGATCAGCACGTTGTGCCTCAACTTAACATGGGATTACCAATGGGTAAATAAAAACCTAGAAGTGCACACACCTCTACCTTAACTGTACTAACCTCCTTTGCATTAACAGCATTGATAGCACATATAAATGAATCAGACAGATCTACAGTATACCTTAATTTGCAGTCTTGAGCTCGGGTCACAATGCATGTGCCAAACACATCAGTAAACTCTGTCTGCAGCACATCACCCTCGTGCACAATAGGAGTATCTATTACCTCAGGCAGACAAAAAAACTTTATCCCCTGCCAGATCATTCCCAAGGATGAGGGACACACCTTTAACAGGTAACTGAGCTTGGACTGCAAGTTTAAGCCCTTCCCTGAAATTATCCCAGAGCGTAGAAACACTTGTACAGGTGTAAAGGAACTTTAACTACTGTGAGATTAATAACCTGCACCAGCAAATTGGAACCACAGCTGGACCGTTCAGAGAATGGCAACACATTATGTAGGATAAACAATTGAGCAGCGCTAGTATAACGGAGGATGCGAATATGCTTCATCTCAGACTCAGCTTCACCCAATGATACTACACCAGGGGTAACCAACCCAACTCCAACCCTAATCAAACACACCTGCCTTTAATTTTAAGTGATCCTGAAGACCTTAATTAGTTGCTTCAGCTGTGTTTGATTAGGGTTTGGCAAAACTAACTGAAATAAAATATAATTACAGATTAAATGTCCTTAGTTCTCGTCTTTGTCAATGTCTTTCATAGAGCAAATAACGTTCAGCTGCATTTCCTTGAATATAATTTTGTCAGTGTGTTAATGTTGACCCGAGGAGCGATTGCTACTTTAGAGAGTTAACTAATTGCAAGTTTGAGATAAAATGCACTTGGGTTGTCGATGTCAAAACACTATATAAGCTGTGATTCAAGTACATTGAGGAATACACACCCCCACCGCATACACACACTAAAAAAAAATTGAAAAGCTGTATCTAAAGTTTTTTTTTATTTATTTGCCATGTTTTTTTCTCAGATGGAGCTCCCTGACAATCTGACAGAAATGTCTTCTTGTGGCTCAAAAATGGGTTGAATACTTGCGGTTGATGTATATCTTCTTTAGTCTGTTTGCTCTTGGTTTTTTACTGGCACACTTCACTTACACATTTTGCACTTACTGCAGAGTGTTGAGACTGTTTAAATATTTGTGCCCATATGTACATTTTATGTACTGGTTTTATTTTTTAATGAATATTTTCTAAAATTGTATGTGTTTTTGTTGAGTTATTATTACTAGTGACTGATTAAGAACAACATCTGCTCCTCCATCCTGGATACTTTGGACCCTCTTCAGTTTGCCGATCACCCCAACAGATCCACTGATGATGCCATCTCTCACATACTGCACTCTTCTCTCATGCACATTGACAGCAATAACAGGAACTATGTAAGGCTTTCAATACTATAGTCCCCATAAAGCTATCTTCTAAACTCATGGACCTCGGCCTGAATTCTCCACTCTGCAAATGTATACTTGATTTCCTCACCGGCAGACCTCAAGTGGTGAAGGTAGGCCAGTACACCTCCAACTCCATCACCTTGAACATAGGAGCCC
Organism: Carassius carassius; assembly: GCF_963082965.1. Classification (NCBI taxonomy): domain Eukaryota; kingdom Metazoa; phylum Chordata; class Actinopteri; order Cypriniformes; family Cyprinidae; genus Carassius; species Carassius carassius. The sequence continues at coordinate 380,225 of NW_026775198.1, forward strand.
CACAGGGATGTGTCCTGAGTCCCCTGCGCTTCTCTCTCTACACACATGACTGTGTGTCTTCGCACAGCTCCACATCTATAATCAAATGTGCTGATGATACTGTGGTTCTGGGCCTCATTCACAACAATAATGAGACTGCATACTTGGATGAGGTAGAGAAACTAGCATCATGGTGCCAGGACAACTGTCTCTCTCAGAATGTGAACAAAACTAAATAGCTGATTGTGGACTTCAGGAAAAGACACCAGCAGCCTTACACTCCTCTTATGATCAGCGGGACCCCTCTGGAGAGGGTGAGCAGCTTCAAGTACCTTGGTGTAAACATCTCCGAGGACCTGACTTGGACTACACACATTCAAACTCAGGTTAATAAAGCCAGGCAAAGACTGTACCATCTGTGACAGCTGAGGAAATTCAGGGTCTCACCAGCAATCCTGAAAACGTTCTATTCAGGGGCTATAGAAAGTGTATTGTCTCAGTGTAGTATGGGAACAGCTCCAGTCAAGACTGCAAAGCCCTGCAGTGAGTTGTGCGCTTAGCTGATCGCATCTCCGGGTCTGCTTTCCCTCCTCTGCAGGACATCTACCTCAAACGCTGCTGCAAGCAGAGCTGTTAAAATCATCAAGGACTCCATCCACCCCAGTGACCATCTTTTAATTTTGCTGCCATCTGGTAAGTGCTTCCATAGCCTGATTGCAAAAACCGAGAGACTCGGAGTTTCTTCCCCTAGGCCATCAGGCTCCTAAACTCAAAACCAGCTGCTTAACATCTTCATGTCTCCACTTAATATTCACTTAATCAGATAGATATTCATCATTCACTACCTCACATTGACATACTGAGAGTGTCAAACTGTTTGCACTTTTGCCTGTGTATCTTAATATTTAAGAATACAGTGTACTTTCATGCACATTATTTTCCATTCTATATTTAATTCTACAGTTTACATTTTTTTTTAATATTTTATTCTCATTTTTATTGTTTACTTTTATTTCATTCTTTCATAGCTACATATTTGTATATTTTTTATTTCTTTTGTGTTGTATTCTTTAATACTTGCACTGTCCATTGAGCGGACCTGACTCACATTTCACTGCTGGTTATATATGCTCTATATAATTGTGTATGTGACAAATAAAAATCTAGAATTTTGAAATCTTGAATTATTTGTTTCTTTCTGAAGGATTTGTCGAAAAATGGATATTATTTGTTGTTGTTTGATTAATAACTAATTAAAAAAGGAGAACCAGACTGAAAAAGGAAAATTGGCCTGGGAGTAATGATGTTCCAGAGATAAGAACAAAGATTTTTTGTTGTTCTCGGTGTCTGATACTCAGATAAGAAAAGGAATAATAAAAAATACCCCTCATGTCTTTGGGGGTCAGAAATAGGCCTAATCCAATAAATACTATATTATAACCCTCAGAGAATGTAGTGCAGGAAATAGCCTTGAATAAGTTTTACCTCAGTCCTAACCCTCATAGAATGAAGGGCAGGAAATAGACCTGAAACAATCCGCACTCTAACCCTAACACTCATAGGATGAAAGGCAGGAAATAGGCTTGAATAATTTATACCTCTTATCCTAACCCTCATAGAATGAAAGACTGGAAATAGCCCTGAACCAATCCACACCCTAATCATAACCCAACTTTCGAATAAACCCGGAATGGTGTCAGGTCGGAAGCGGGGTGAGAGGAACCAGAAGGAAGGAGAAAGAGTGTGTGTGTGTGTGTGTGTTCGGCGGTTGGGATGGGGTGTTTATGGATGAGGGCATGAATGGCAAAGTGTAAACAAAATTTAAGGTTTTTCTATGATCACCATGGACGTGGTGACTAGGACAAGGTATGGGGTGCATGAAAGATACAAGGGAGTTTCGGGCAAAGGTTTGTGACATCTGACGGTTGTCCTGGTAAGGATGATGTCTGTTCAGTTCTAAAATGCATGAACTTTGGAGAGGGCTGGACTGGTAGAAGCTTGGTGTGCAGAAATGTGCATCCGCCAGTCTCACGCTCTCGGCCTGATGGGAAGGAGCGGGAGGTTTAAGTTTTGGGTTGGGCTTTTTTTAGGTGACCCGGATACCTTGCGGTGTTAACGAAGGGTCACTTGCACAGTGAGTATCCAGCCTCCCTGGGTCCACTTGGACAGCACGCAGGGTAGGTGGCCTGGGGCTAACGGGCCTTAATTGGAGCCCAGTCTTCTATGCGGAGGAACATTTGCTAAGTATATTTGTTGCACCAGGTGCGGGGCGGGAGGATATACAGGGCGAAAGGGCT
>NW_026775199.1:0-1000 GCF_963082965.1 Carassius carassius
TTTTGCTGCAGGTTCAAAGCACTGGATGAGCAGTAATTCCACAGGCAAACGTTTGGTTTGGTGAACAGGGACTTGACATGTGTTGGGCTGCTCTTCTCACTTGCATGCGCTCAGGGTGAGAGGCAACCTGTCAGAGTGTCATAATTACCCATGAGCACTCACAGAGACGGCTGCTCTGACAACCTGCCGAGACACTTGCGAAAGAAGACGCTCTCTTTAGCAACACACAGGCACTTTAGCAGCAGATAAAACACGACACTCACCCGCTCTTCCTTTATCACTGTCAGCTTTCTTTTGCTCTGTCTCTGTGGGCATCTCGCCGTCTGCGTTTCGACCTGTGTGCCGTCTTACACACACACACACACACTGGCAAGCTGATGACGGCAGTTTGGAAAAACACTGGAGGCCTGAATGAGGAATCTGATGACACTATTAGAGAAGGTGAGACTATGCAAAAGTGGCATAATTCTGCAGTTTAACCTTTCTTTCACTCTGGTGAAAAGATTTTTCTTGTGTAAAAAATAAAAATACAAAATATAATAAAACTGCATTATAGCATAATTATCTCACAGTGGTTCTACTTAGGCATTATTGCTTCATTAAATGTAGTCCATTTACTTTTGTCCAAATTCAATGTTATTGCAGGTAATTAATTGGTGGATCTTATTGGTGGACAATATAATTCAAATGAGACTTTTGCTCCACCTTGAATTTTTTTTTTTTTTTTTTTTAACTATTTATTTTCAGAAATACACTACTGTTCCAAAGTATATGTGACATAAAGTCAATTTAAAAGTTTAGTAATGTGTAATGAATAAAATAATGGTACATTCTATTAAAAAAAAACTACATAAATGACTATTGAATTATGTTTTACAAGAAAATGCTATTTTAGTCTTTCTACTTAAAAACAAACTAACAAACAAAAACCTTTCAAAGTAAATCCTAAACCAATTTTTATTTATTTATTAATTCATTAATTCATTCAGTATATAAATTA
>NW_026775200.1:0-110000 GCF_963082965.1 Carassius carassius
GTTATTTATTAAGGTTTTTATAGTTATTATTAATACTTATGGGTAATACTTCTCCATGTAATTTATTAGGGGTAGAATGGGTAGGGTTAGGATGGGTGGGGTAAAATGATGTGTCTTGGGGTGGAAAGGGTAGGGTTAGGGACGGTGGGGTTATTCTCCATGTAATTTATTAGGGGTAGAATGGGTAGGGTTAGGATGGGTGGGGTAAAATTATATGTCGGGGGGTGGAAAGGGTAGGGTTAGGGATGGTGGGGTTGTGTCCATAAGTGGGGGAATGGGTAGGTTTTAGGTATGGTAGGGGTCAGTCAGTCCAGAGTCCCTCATGTGGGTCTGTGACGGGTAAGGTTAGGGGATGTTTTGTTGTTCCCCTCAGTGAATATAATGTTGCTATACCAATAATAATCTATATGTATATAAATAGATAATCTCACTATCTCAAAAGACAAGAATCCAAGTCTCCTCAGTGGCTCTCCCCCATTTCTTAGGCCTCATTCAGTCCTCTTGGATACAGAGTGTTGAGTCTGTTTATCCAAAGTCTTTCTGCTCTTAGTCTGTCCCTTAGACTCCACAAAGGGTTAGTTTGTAATATAGTAGCTCTAAGAGAGGGGAGGCCATGTAATAGGAAATGTTGGATCAAAAACCTGCGCTTGTGGATTTTATGGATGATGTTGTGAGTGTGCTGGTATATTCTTGTTCTCACCTCATTTTTAGTCTGTCCGACATACTGTTTGTTGCACTTTGTGCAGAAAATCAAGTAGACACAATTAGTGGTGTCTGGAGAGAGAGTTCTGTCCACTTGATAAATTTGCTTCGTGGTTACATTTTTTATCCATTTCAGAGCCAGATAGTACTTGCACGGTCTTTGTTTCCCGGTTGTTCTTTTACTTTTAACTTTACTGTGTACTAGAATATCTAATAGGTTTTTGTTCCTTCTGTAGGCCGCGATTGGTTTATGTCTCTGTAAAATCTCTGTGTCTTCTAAAAATTTGGAGAAATTTTGTTTAGCAGTCAAATTGAGTTGTTTGCTCTGAAATGAATAAAAAGCCACCAAGGGAAGTATTTTAGTTTCACCCGTTTGAGTTGGCGCTTTGGGGTCACTTATGGATTTAAGGAAGTTTCTGAGGACGGATCTTAAAAAACTTCTACCGTATCCTCTATCTTTCAATGCACCGAAGAGTGTTTTTGTGGCTTTTACGAACTCCTCTTCCTCCGAGCAAATTCGATGGAATCTTAAAAGCTGGGATTTCAGTATCCCTTTAAAAGTATGCCCGGGATGAAAACTGTTTTTGTGTAGAAGACAGTGAGTGTCGGTCTCCTTAAAGTAAACACGGTAGTCCAGTTTGTTTTTCTCCTCAAATTTAGTGCCTTTATAAGTGATCACATCCAAAAAGTTAACTTCTTTACTGTCCAATTCATACTTCACTGTAATTGATTTCTGATGTGTGTTCAGATGCTCAATAAATTTAATAAACTCTTCTCTCGAATGCTCCCAGACACCCCAAATGTCATCCAAAAATCGGTAATAGGCAAACGGTTTCAAAATGGCCGTCGCCAGCGCGGTCTGTTCCCAGTGCGCCATGAAAATGTTGGCGTACGAGGGTGCGAATTTCTTACCCATGGCAGTACCCTTGGTTTGGAGGAAGAATTTCGAATCAAACTCAAAGTCATTTTTGGTCAAATTAATCTCCAGTAGTTTCAAGATATACTCATCGGGTCTACTGCCATGGGGAAATTTATTCATGCACCCTCGTACGGCCGACAATCCTGCCTCCGTCTCGATGTTCGTGTAGAGACTGTCGACATCGATTGTGAAGAGCAGGGCGTCGGTGGGAATCCTCAGGTCTTTAGTCTTCTCAATGAAGTCATACGTGTCTCTCAAATAGCTTGGATGCTTTTGTGAAATAGGGTTCAAGTGGTACTCGATGAATTCTGCGGTGTTGTACGTTTCGCTATTGCAATCCGATACAATGGGCCTGCCGGGTGGTATTTTACCCGGCAGGCTCCATTTTTTTCTTTCTTTGTGGATCTTTGGTAAAAGATAAAACCTGCGTACCCTTGGCACGGCAGGGCCTGAAAGGTATTCCCACTGCTTTCTATTGATGATCCTTCTATCGTGCATCTCCTCAAGTATCTCTCCCACCTCAAGTTTGGTTTGTGGGTAGATAGGTTTATCGAGAGGAGTATAATGATCCGTGTTCTCTAACTGCTTCATTCCCTCCCACAAATAGTCTTTTTTATCTAAAAGTACAACAGCGTTGCCTTTATCGGCTTGCTTGATGACGATATCTGTATTGTTTTTGAGGAGACTGAGGGCCCTTTCTTCTTCTCGGGTCAGATTAGGTTCCTCTCTCCAGTTCCAGTGCAGATGTCGGAACGCCTGTAGGTCGGCGTCGATGATCTTATGGACCTGCGTGGGAAGTCTGGAGAGAGGAGGTGTCCACTCCGATCCGAGGGTGAAGGGGGTCTTTTCTTTCGTTTTTTTCTTTTTCTCAAAGAAGGCCTCTAATTTGATCCTCCTGTGGTATTTTTGTAAATCTTTTAGTAACTCGATCTTCAACGTTTTCAAATTTCTAGGTGCCGGTACGAATGACAGACCTTTCAGTAAGAGTGATTCTTGTGTTTTTGTGAGATGGAATGAAGCGGTCAGATTCACTATGAGTTTCTCGGTGCTGTTTATTTGCCTGATGGACCCGGCCAGTTTAACTGGTGCGCCCAGTGTTCCAGAATGGCCTTGGCGGTCTCTGTGGTCCAGTGGATTAAATCCTGCCCCACTTTGAACCTGTCATGTGGTAATTGTTCTAGGTACATTAATGTTTCTCTTATGTACTCGTTTACTCCATCCAGGTGCGTTCTTTCTTCCCACACCAGTAGTTCTGAGTAATTGATGATCGGGAAATACAGCCGAGCGTTAGGCAATCTGTTTCTCGCCATCTTATACGTCCGCTGTATTTCCTTGGTGGTAGTCTGTACACACCTTTGTGTTCTGTTGTTTATACCGAAGGAGAATATGACCATCTCAGGCTGTACCGATATGGTGGCCTTCTCGATCAGGTTACCCGCATGCTGAAACTTAGCTCCTGGGAAGCTGTCTATCTGTAGGTTTGCATGATTTAAATTTCTAATTTTAGAAACATTGGAGTCCCCTATTATTACATACTTCTTTTGGAGGGTTAGACTCCAATCTTGGTTTTTCCTGTTTGTGTTTATGTGTCTATTCGTTGTGTTCACAGGCTCGGATCTCTCCTGTTCCTCAGGAAGGGCTTGATTCAGCACGCGGCTACCCCGATTTTCTCCTTCTGAGTCGGTCTCACTCCCTTCCTCTATCACTCTCCGTCCCTCTTTTAAAAACTGCGAGAGTGCCGAGCACGGGGCCAAGGCCCCTTCAGACTCCTCCGAGTCTTCGGAAAAGAGGAAAGGCGAAGCCATGAGCCTGGTGAGAGACGGTTTTGAGATCGGCGGTCTGACATCTGTGTGCTTTCTCTTCTCGACATGTTTCTGGGGGGTTATATTATCATCTATCACGACCGCGTGCCCTTTTTGATTTAAAACTCTTTCTGGTGTCTCTATATTAGGGTTAACTGCCCCTGTCTGATCCCTTTCCTCAACCACCGTCTCTCTCTCAGGTTCGTTCAATGTTTCTAAATCCACCAATACCTGAGTGATACCCCTTCTGAGGGTTCTCTGCTCCAGGGGCTCTTGGTGTCGGGCGGGTGTGGACGTAGGTGTAAGTGGTCGAGGCTCTTCTGGAGGGTTCTCATCCGCATCGAACGACCAATCCCCCCTCCCAGTAGGGGTGTGTGTCAGATCTGGTACGTTCAACGGTGAGGTCTGTGCGTCCACAGTAATCCTCTCCCGTCTTGTTATCTGTTGTACTACGGTCTCCGTTTGTCTATTAGTGCCCGTGTGTGTTTGTGCTTCAGTGTTCATTTGTACAACATAGAGGGCCTCCACTTTTTCAAGCACCTCTTCGTTCAGTCTCTCACGGAAGTTTTTTCTCGCCCAGTTTGAAGCCACCTCAAATGCTTGTCTCCAATCCGCTTGATTGGTTCTTTCTTTTAATTCTAATAGGACCTCATGTGTGTGGGCCTCGTAGTGTTCCTCTAAAATAAGCTGGGTATTATGTAGCCAGTTTCTGGCGTTACCCTCTAACAGCTCCTCTGTTTTTTTAGAAGGGGCAGCTGGTTTAATGGTATCAATCAGAAACTGTGCCATTTTTCGGAACCCAGTAGGTGTGTTATCTTTGATTTTGGTCGTTACATTATGTAAATGGTGCACAGCACGTATCAGCTCATACATTAGTTTCATGGTGAGCTTTAACCTGGGCGAAGGAGGTATATAATCAGGGTTTCTATCTTTATTAGATTCTTTTTGACGCTCTCTCCCCCTGTTGTTGTTGTTTCTGGGGAGGAAACCGTTCCCTCTATCCCTTTGTGTGTCGTATGTGTTGTGTGAGTTTTTTTTATAAGTCATTCTGGCCGTGGGTCGAGCAGAGTTATAGTAGACCTCACGTCTTGCTCTGGGGTCTAATGGTTCAGAGTCCTGATCATCGTACTCTGTGTACCGTTCTAGTCTAACTCTGTCCCCAGTGCCGTGTTGGTCATTTCTGTTTGTATATCGATAGAACCTGTCGGTATCCACATTGTATCTCTGCTGGTTGTTAAATCTGTTGAGATCACTACTTGTAAGATTCTCAGAGATATTTCTGTCGAATCTGGATGAAACTCTCTCATGTTGTGGGTACTCAGGTTCTATCAAAATGCCGACACTGTTTTTGTTTTTATTTTTGTTACGACCCTTTCTGTTTTTTTTGGTATTGTTTTTCTGTTTTGCCTGATTCAGTTGAAGCACCAACTGGTCCCGTCTCCTCAGCATTGCGTCTCTTTCATCAAACTGATCGTAGATCCTATCTCTATAATCGTCTTCAGGAATGATCTGTAATGATTCTCGTTGTCTGATATTTGTTCTATTTGTATTATTATATCTGAGGTCACGGTTGGCGTTTATAGGGTCGAGTTTAGTGTTTCTGTTGTCACGTCCGGTGTAAGTTTTGTCATATTCGGTAGATTTGTCATTTCTTGTGTTTATTTCTTTTTGAACAAAGTCAAAGATTGTAGGCAGGCGGCGTCCGCCCCTGCCCGTGTTTCTAGACCCCCTGTGTGGTAGAGTGGCCTGTGTGCGTGCGTCGAAGAGAGCGCTCCCATTCCATCCACGACGGGCGTTCTGCTGGAAATCCCTATATCTAGGGTCCCTATTCTCCCACCGTCTTGGATATTGGGGACTGTTCTCTCTTTGTTGTGCTACATATGATTTAGAGTAAAACTCCCTTCCCCTATAAGCTGGAGGATTATTTAAGTGAATACGTGTGCGAGGTGTTTCGCCCCTCTGTCTGTATTCCTGATAATCATACATCTCCGCTTTGTGAGAGGTAGGAAGTCAGTAAAAAAATGATGAGAAATAGAAATAAATATAAAAACAAAATGTCTTTTTCAAATGAAATTGTAAGATGAAAAAGTTGAAAGAAAAAGGAATTCCTCTATTTGAAACAGACGCTTTTTCTGTGCCTCTGCGACGTTTCGAAGTGTGATCACTTCTTCTTCAGGCTAGCTACAGTAAAAAGCGTCGTAGAGTATCTTTATCTATTGATTTGCAACCATAAACACGAGAGTCAGATGTTGACGGCTCGAGCGATTCGGAACGAATGGCTGTGAGCTCGCCCCCGCTACTATTTATCGTCTGCAGCGACGTCATCTTCCTGCGACTCCTCCCCTTGCCGATTTTTCACAAAAACCTGAATAAATATATGTTTATAAATACAATTTTTGCCAATAAAGGTATCAAAAAATTCCTTTATTCATTCTGCATCACATCATGTGTTTTTTATGTTTTTAAAGCGCTGCGCTCAATCGCGATCCCGAAAAATATGAATTAATATATGTTTATAAATACGAATTTCGGAAATAAAGGTATCAAAAAATTCCTTTATTCATTCTGCATCGCATCATGTGCTTTTTGTGTTTTTAGAACGCTGCACTCGATCGCGATACCGGAAATACTATTTCTCCCTATGTTAAACTGTAGTACACTAGACTGGAACATTGTATGGATACTTTATATAATTTCCAGTTGTTTTATCTTCAAATGTGAGTCGATTGAAAGATTGTATTCAACTGTAAACATGCTGTTTCTGCCCCTGGGCTCTGTTTTCTTATATCATCATTCTCTTTTGGTGGTGTACATGTCCAAATCTGTAAACAAATCTCTGCTTTGGTTATTTGAGAATTGTCTTAGCTTTGTATAGTATTGTAATCAATAAAAATGTTTATTTAGGGTGTATTTTTTTATAAAATGCATCGTTAAATCATGGAGTTCTGTCTTTATTGATATTAATTTGCAACCACATTAAGATGTATGAGTAATTAAGTTGTTGGATTGTGTTCCAGGTGTATCCAATTACTTCAATTTCCATCAAATTAATTGATTGTCTGTATATATAGCTGTCTTAATTTCCTGTGATCCACCGTTTTGAGACCTAGTCTTTCAAGTCCACCATCTTGTAGCATGATGTTCCAGTGATTGCATCTAGGGAGGTTTATGTGTTTATTTTTTATACTAGTTGTATTATATGAATTATTAGATGTTTTTGTGAAAATCAAGCTTATTGTGTGTTCAGTCGCTGTTGTTATGAAAAGATCCTTTAGTTGCTATTAGGAATTCATAAAACAGTATGTCGTGACTTTGCTTCCTTCCAGTAGGTGTCCTTGTTCTATTTTATCTCCAATGAATCTCTTTAAGAACTTATAAATGAATTTTCATAAGTGTTTTGAAATGTGAGAATGGGTCCAGGCCGTGGGGCCTACCCCGGACCAAGACAAGAGAGTCCAGAGGCGAGGCACGGGCTTGGTTAGGATTAGAAAAAATCCAAGAGCTGAAGCACAGTCCAGCTCTGGTAATGCGCAGTCCTTCAATACTCCTTCTGGCCGCTCTCCCGACTCAGCCGAGGCCTGCCCCCACGGCCTAGGCCCATCGCTGCACCACCCATATATTTGGTCTTTTTATCGTTGAACCACAGATAGTGAGATTTTTAAACGTATGAACGAGTATTGTTTTTTTAATAATAATAAGTGTTATTTATTAAGGTTTTTATAGTTATTATTAATACTTATGGGTAATACTTCTCCATGTAATTTATTAGGGGTAGAATGGGTAGGGTTAGGATGGGTGGGGTAAAATGATGTGTCTTGGGGTGGAAAGGGTAGGGTTAGGGACGGTGGGGTTATTCTCCATGTAATTTATTAGGGGTAGAATGGGTAGGGTTAGGATGGGTGGGGTAAAATTATATGTCGGGGGGTGGAAAGGGTAGGGTTAGGGATGGTGGGGTTGTGTCCATAAGTGGGGGAATGGGTAGGTTTTAGGTATGGTAGGGGTCAGTCAGTCCAGAGTCCCTCATGTGGGTCTGTGACGGGTAAGGTTAGGGGATGTTTTGTTGTTCCCCTCAGTGAATATAATGTTGCTATACCAATAATAATCTATATGTATATAAATAGATAATCTCACTATCTCAAAAGACAAGAATCCAAGTCTCCTCAGTGGCTCTCCCCCATTTCTTAGGCCTCATTCAGTCCTCTTGGATACAGAGTGTTGAGTCTGTTTATCCAAAGTCTTTCTGCTCTTAGTCTGTCCCTTAGACTCCACAAAGGGTTAGTTTGTAATATAGTAGCTCTAAGAGAGGGGAGGCCATGTAATAGGAAATGTTGGATCAAAAACCTGCGCTTGTGGATTTTATGGATGATGTTGTGAGTGTGCTGGTATATTCTTGTTCTCACCTCATTTTTAGTCTGTCCGACATACTGTTTGTTGCACTTTGTGCAGAAAATCAAGTAGACACAATTAGTGGTGTCTGGAGAGAGAGTTCTGTCCACTTGATAAATTTGCTTCGTGGTTACATTTTTTATCCATTTCAGAGCCAGATAGTACTTGCACGGTCTTTGTTTCCCGGTTGTTCTTTTACTTTTAACTTTACTGTGTACTAGAATATCTAATAGGTTTTTGTTCCTTCTGTAGGCCGCGATTGGTTTATGTCTCTGTAAAATCTCTGTGTCTTCTAAAAATTTGGAGAAATTTTGTTTAGCAGTCAAATTGAGTTGTTTGCTCTGAAATGAATAAAAAGCCACCAAGGGAAGTATTTTAGTTTCACCCGTTTGAGTTGGCGCTTTGGGGTCACTTATGGATTTAAGGAAGTTTCTGAGGACGGATCTTAAAAAACTTCTACCGTATCCTCTATCTTTCAATGCACCGAAGAGTGTTTTTGTGGCTTTTACGAACTCCTCTTCCTCCGAGCAAATTCGATGGAATCTTAAAAGCTGGGATTTCAGTATCCCTTTAAAAGTATGCCCGGGATGAAAACTGTTTTTGTGTAGAAGACAGTGAGTGTCGGTCTCCTTAAAGTAAACACGGTAGTCCAGTTTGTTTTTCTCCTCAAATTTAGTGCCTTTATAAGTGATCACATCCAAAAAGTTAACTTCTTTACTGTCCAATTCATACTTCACTGTAATTGATTTCTGATGTGTGTTCAGATGCTCAATAAATTTAATAAACTCTTCTCTCGAATGCTCCCAGACACCCCAAATGTCATCCAAAAATCGGTAATAGGCAAACGGTTTCAAAATGGCCGTCGCCAGCGCGGTCTGTTCCCAGTGCGCCATGAAAATGTTGGCGTACGAGGGTGCGAATTTCTTACCCATGGCAGTACCCTTGGTTTGGAGGAAGAATTTCGAATCAAACTCAAAGTCATTTTTGGTCAAATTAATCTCCAGTAGTTTCAAGATATACTCATCGGGTCTACTGCCATGGGGAAATTTATTCATGCACCCTCGTACGGCCGACAATCCTGCCTCCGTCTCGATGTTCGTGTAGAGACTGTCGACATCGATTGTGAAGAGCAGGGCGTCGGTGGGAATCCTCAGGTCTTTAGTCTTCTCAATGAAGTCATACGTGTCTCTCAAATAGCTTGGATGCTTTTGTGAAATAGGGTTCAAGTGGTACTCGATGAATTCTGCGGTGTTGTACGTTTCGCTATTGCAATCCGATACAATGGGCCTGCCGGGTGGTATTTTACCCGGCAGGCTCCATTTTTTTCTTTCTTTGTGGATCTTTGGTAAAAGATAAAACCTGCGTACCCTTGGCACGGCAGGGCCTGAAAGGTATTCCCACTGCTTTCTATTGATGATCCTTCTATCGTGCATCTCCTCAAGTATCTCTCCCACCTCAAGTTTGGTTTGTGGGTAGATAGGTTTATCGAGAGGAGTATAATGATCCGTGTTCTCTAACTGCTTCATTCCCTCCCACAAATAGTCTTTTTTATCTAAAAGTACAACAGCGTTGCCTTTATCGGCTTGCTTGATGACGATATCTGTATTGTTTTTGAGGAGACTGAGGGCCCTTTCTTCTTCTCGGGTCAGATTAGGTTCCTCTCTCCAGTTCCAGTGCAGATGTCGGAACGCCTGTAGGTCGGCGTCGATGATCTTATGGACCTGCGTGGGAAGTCTGGAGAGAGGAGGTGTCCACTCCGATCCGAGGGTGAAGGGGGTCTTTTCTTTCGTTTTTTTCTTTTTCTCAAAGAAGGCCTCTAATTTGATCCTCCTGTGGTATTTTTGTAAATCTTTTAGTAACTCGATCTTCAACGTTTTCAAATTTCTAGGTGCCGGTACGAATGACAGACCTTTCAGTAAGAGTGATTCTTGTGTTTTTGTGAGATGGAATGAAGCGGTCAGATTCACTATGAGTTTCTCGGTGCTGTTTATTTGCCTGATGGACCCGGCCAGTTTAACTGGTGCGCCCAGTGTTCCAGAATGGCCTTGGCGGTCTCTGTGGTCCAGTGGATTAAATCCTGCCCCACTTTGAACCTGTCATGTGGTAATTGTTCTAGGTACATTAATGTTTCTCTTATGTACTCGTTTACTCCATCCAGGTGCGTTCTTTCTTCCCACACCAGTAGTTCTGAGTAATTGATGATCGGGAAATACAGCCGAGCGTTAGGCAATCTGTTTCTCGCCATCTTATACGTCCGCTGTATTTCCTTGGTGGTAGTCTGTACACACCTTTGTGTTCTGTTGTTTATACCGAAGGAGAATATGACCATCTCAGGCTGTACCGATATGGTGGCCTTCTCGATCAGGTTACCCGCATGCTGAAACTTAGCTCCTGGGAAGCTGTCTATCTGTAGGTTTGCATGATTTAAATTTCTAATTTTAGAAACATTGGAGTCCCCTATTATTACATACTTCTTTTGGAGGGTTAGACTCCAATCTTGGTTTTTCCTGTTTGTGTTTATGTGTCTATTCGTTGTGTTCACAGGCTCGGATCTCTCCTGTTCCTCAGGAAGGGCTTGATTCAGCACGCGGCTACCCCGATTTTCTCCTTCTGAGTCGGTCTCACTCCCTTCCTCTATCACTCTCCGTCCCTCTTTTAAAAACTGCGAGAGTGCCGAGCACGGGGCCAAGGCCCCTTCAGACTCCTCCGAGTCTTCGGAAAAGAGGAAAGGCGAAGCCATGAGCCTGGTGAGAGACGGTTTTGAGATCGGCGGTCTGACATCTGTGTGCTTTCTCTTCTCGACATGTTTCTGGGGGGTTATATTATCATCTATCACGACCGCGTGCCCTTTTTGATTTAAAACTCTTTCTGGTGTCTCTATATTAGGGTTAACTGCCCCTGTCTGATCCCTTTCCTCAACCACCGTCTCTCTCTCAGGTTCGTTCAATGTTTCTAAATCCACCAATACCTGAGTGATACCCCTTCTGAGGGTTCTCTGCTCCAGGGGCTCTTGGTGTCGGGCGGGTGTGGACGTAGGTGTAAGTGGTCGAGGCTCTTCTGGAGGGTTCTCATCCGCATCGAACGACCAATCCCCCCTCCCAGTAGGGGTGTGTGTCAGATCTGGTACGTTCAACGGTGAGGTCTGTGCGTCCACAGTAATCCTCTCCCGTCTTGTTATCTGTTGTACTACGGTCTCCGTTTGTCTATTAGTGCCCGTGTGTGTTTGTGCTTCAGTGTTCATTTGTACAACATAGAGGGCCTCCACTTTTTCAAGCACCTCTTCGTTCAGTCTCTCACGGAAGTTTTTTCTCGCCCAGTTTGAAGCCACCTCAAATGCTTGTCTCCAATCCGCTTGATTGGTTCTTTCTTTTAATTCTAATAGGACCTCATGTGTGTGGGCCTCGTAGTGTTCCTCTAAAATAAGCTGGGTATTATGTAGCCAGTTTCTGGCGTTACCCTCTAACAGCTCCTCTGTTTTTTTAGAAGGGGCAGCTGGTTTAATGGTATCAATCAGAAACTGTGCCATTTTTCGGAACCCAGTAGGTGTGTTATCTTTGATTTTGGTCGTTACATTATGTAAATGGTGCACAGCACGTATCAGCTCATACATTAGTTTCATGGTGAGCTTTAACCTGGGCGAAGGAGGTATATAATCAGGGTTTCTATCTTTATTAGATTCTTTTTGACGCTCTCTCCCCCTGTTGTTGTTGTTTCTGGGGAGGAAACCGTTCCCTCTATCCCTTTGTGTGTCGTATGTGTTGTGTGAGTTTTTTTTATAAGTCATTCTGGCCGTGGGTCGAGCAGAGTTATAGTAGACCTCACGTCTTGCTCTGGGGTCTAATGGTTCAGAGTCCTGATCATCGTACTCTGTGTACCGTTCTAGTCTAACTCTGTCCCCAGTGCCGTGTTGGTCATTTCTGTTTGTATATCGATAGAACCTGTCGGTATCCACATTGTATCTCTGCTGGTTGTTAAATCTGTTGAGATCACTACTTGTAAGATTCTCAGAGATATTTCTGTCGAATCTGGATGAAACTCTCTCATGTTGTGGGTACTCAGGTTCTATCAAAATGCCGACACTGTTTTTGTTTTTATTTTTGTTACGACCCTTTCTGTTTTTTTTGGTATTGTTTTTCTGTTTTGCCTGATTCAGTTGAAGCACCAACTGGTCCCGTCTCCTCAGCATTGCGTCTCTTTCATCAAACTGATCGTAGATCCTATCTCTATAATCGTCTTCAGGAATGATCTGTAATGATTCTCGTTGTCTGATATTTGTTCTATTTGTATTATTATATCTGAGGTCACGGTTGGCGTTTATAGGGTCGAGTTTAGTGTTTCTGTTGTCACGTCCGGTGTAAGTTTTGTCATATTCGGTAGATTTGTCATTTCTTGTGTTTATTTCTTTTTGAACAAAGTCAAAGATTGTAGGCAGGCGGCGTCCGCCCCTGCCCGTGTTTCTAGACCCCCTGTGTGGTAGAGTGGCCTGTGTGCGTGCGTCGAAGAGAGCGCTCCCATTCCATCCACGACGGGCGTTCTGCTGGAAATCCCTATATCTAGGGTCCCTATTCTCCCACCGTCTTGGATATTGGGGACTGTTCTCTCTTTGTTGTGCTACATATGATTTAGAGTAAAACTCCCTTCCCCTATAAGCTGGAGGATTATTTAAGTGAATACGTGTGCGAGGTGTTTCGCCCCTCTGTCTGTATTCCTGATAATCATACATCTCCGCTTTGTGAGAGGTAGGAAGTCAGTAAAAAAATGATGAGAAATAGAAATAAATATAAAAACAAAATGTCTTTTTCAAATGAAATTGTAAGATGAAAAAGTTGAAAGAAAAAGGAATTCCTCTATTTGAAACAGACGCTTTTTCTGTGCCTCTGCGACGTTTCGAAGTGTGATCACTTCTTCTTCAGGCTAGCTACAGTAAAAAGCGTCGTAGAGTATCTTTATCTATTGATTTGCAACCATAAACACGAGAGTCAGATGTTGACGGCTCGAGCGATTCGGAACGAATGGCTGTGAGCTCGCCCCCGCTACTATTTATCGTCTGCAGCGACGTCATCTTCCTGCGACTCCTCCCCTTGCCGATTTTTCACAAAAACCTGAATAAATATATGTTTATAAATACAATTTTTGCCAATAAAGGTATCAAAAAATTCCTTTATTCATTCTGCATCACATCATGTGTTTTTTATGTTTTTAAAGCGCTGCGCTCAATCGCGATCCCGAAAAATATGAATTAATATATGTTTATAAATACGAATTTCGGAAATAAAGGTATCAAAAAATTCCTTTATTCATTCTGCATCGCATCATGTGCTTTTTGTGTTTTTAGAACGCTGCACTCGATCGCGATACCGGAAATACTATTTCTCCCTATGTTAAACTGTAGTACACTAGACTGGAACATTGTATGGATACTTTATATAATTTCCAGTTGTTTTATCTTCAAATGTGAGTCGATTGAAAGATTGTATTCAACTGTAAACATGCTGTTTCTGCCCCTGGGCTCTGTTTTCTTATATCATCATTCTCTTTTGGTGGTGTACATGTCCAAATCTGTAAACAAATCTCTGCTTTGGTTATTTGAGAATTGTCTTAGCTTTGTATAGTATTGTAATCAATAAAAATGTTTATTTAGGGTGTATTTTTTTATAAAATGCATCGTTAAATCATGGAGTTCTGTCTTTATTGATATTAATTTGCAACCACATTAAGATGTATGAGTAATTAAGTTGTTGGATTGTGTTCCAGGTGTATCCAATTACTTCAATTTCCATCAAATTAATTGATTGTCTGTATATATAGCTGTCTTAATTTCCTGTGATCCACCGTTTTGAGACCTAGTCTTTCAAGTCCACCATCTTGTAGCATGATGTTCCAGTGATTGCATCTAGGGAGGTTTATGTGTTTATTTTTTATACTAGTTGTATTATATGAATTATTAGATGTTTTTGTGAAAATCAAGCTTATTGTGTGTTCAGTCGCTGTTGTTATGAAAAGATCCTTTAGTTGCTATTAGGAATTCATAAAACAGTATGTCGTGACTTTGCTTCCTTCCAGTAGGTGTCCTTGTTCTATTTTATCTCCAATGAATCTCTTTAAGAACTTATAAATGAATTTTCATAAGTGTTTTGAAATGTGAGAATGGGTCCAGGCCGTGGGGCCTACCCCGGACCAAGACAAGAGAGTCCAGAGGCGAGGCACGGGCTTGGTTAGGATTAGAAAAAATCCAAGAGCTGAAGCACAGTCCAGCTCTGGTAATGCGCAGTCCTTCAATACTCCTTCTGGCCGCTCTCCCGACTCAGCCGAGGCCTGCCCCCACGGCCTAGGCCCATCGCTGCACCACCCATATATTTGGTCTTTTTATCGTTGAACCACAGATAGTGAGATTTTTAAACGTATGAACGAGTATTGTTTTTTTAATAATAATAAGTGTTATTTATTAAGGTTTTTATAGTTATTATTAATACTTATGGGTAATACTTCTCCATGTAATTTATTAGGGGTAGAATGGGTAGGGTTAGGATGGGTGGGGTAAAATGATGTGTCTTGGGGTGGAAAGGGTAGGGTTAGGGACGGTGGGGTTATTCTCCATGTAATTTATTAGGGGTAGAATGGGTAGGGTTAGGATGGGTGGGGTAAAATTATATGTCGGGGGGTGGAAAGGGTAGGGTTAGGGATGGTGGGGTTGTGTCCATAAGTGGGGGAATGGGTAGGTTTTAGGTATGGTAGGGGTCAGTCAGTCCAGAGTCCCTCATGTGGGTCTGTGACGGGTAAGGTTAGGGGATGTTTTGTTGTTCCCCTCAGTGAATATAATGTTGCTATACCAATAATAATCTATATGTATATAAATAGATAATCTCACTATCTCAAAAGACAAGAATCCAAGTCTCCTCAGTGGCTCTCCCCCATTTCTTAGGCCTCATTCAGTCCTCTTGGATACAGAGTGTTGAGTCTGTTTATCCAAAGTCTTTCTGCTCTTAGTCTGTCCCTTAGACTCCACAAAGGGTTAGTTTGTAATATAGTAGCTCTAAGAGAGGGGAGGCCATGTAATAGGAAATGTTGGATCAAAAACCTGCGCTTGTGGATTTTATGGATGATGTTGTGAGTGTGCTGGTATATTCTTGTTCTCACCTCATTTTTAGTCTGTCCGACATACTGTTTGTTGCACTTTGTGCAGAAAATCAAGTAGACACAATTAGTGGTGTCTGGAGAGAGAGTTCTGTCCACTTGATAAATTTGCTTCGTGGTTACATTTTTTATCCATTTCAGAGCCAGATAGTACTTGCACGGTCTTTGTTTCCCGGTTGTTCTTTTACTTTTAACTTTACTGTGTACTAGAATATCTAATAGGTTTTTGTTCCTTCTGTAGGCCGCGATTGGTTTATGTCTCTGTAAAATCTCTGTGTCTTCTAAAAATTTGGAGAAATTTTGTTTAGCAGTCAAATTGAGTTGTTTGCTCTGAAATGAATAAAAAGCCACCAAGGGAAGTATTTTAGTTTCACACCGTTTGAGTTGGCGCTTTGGGGTCACTTATGGATTTAAGGAAGTTTCTGAGGACGGATCTTAAAAAACTTCTACCGTATCCTCTATCTTTCAATGCACCGAAGAGTGTTTTTGTGGCTTTTACGAACTCCTCTTCCTCCGAGCAAATTCGATGGAATCTTAAAAGCTGGGATTTCAGTATCCCTTTAAAAGTATGCCCGGGATGAAAACTGTTTTTGTGTAGAAGACAGTGAGTGTCGGTCTCCTTAAAGTAAACACGGTAGTCCAGTTTGTTTTTCTCCTCAAATTTAGTGCCTTTATAAGTGATCACATCCAAAAAGTTAACTTCTTTACTGTCCAATTCATACTTCACTGTAATTGATTTCTGATGTGTGTTCAGATGCTCAATAAATTTAATAAACTCTTCTCTCGAATGCTCCCAGACACCCCAAATGTCATCCAAAAATCGGTAATAGGCAAACGGTTTCAAAATGGCCGTCGCCAGCGCGGTCTGTTCCCAGTGCGCCATGAAAATGTTGGCGTACGAGGGTGCGAATTTCTTACCCATGGCAGTACCCTTGGTTTGGAGGAAGAATTTCGAATCAAACTCAAAGTCATTTTTGGTCAAATTAATCTCCAGTAGTTTCAAGATATACTCATCGGGTCTACTGCCATGGGGAAATTTATTCATGCACCCTCGTACGGCCGACAATCCTGCCTCCGTCTCGATGTTCGTGTAGAGACTGTCGACATCGATTGTGAAGAGCAGGGCGTCGGTGGGAATCCTCAGGTCTTTAGTCTTCTCAATGAAGTCATACGTGTCTCTCAAATAGCTTGGATGCTTTTGTGAAATAGGGTTCAAGTGGTACTCGATGAATTCTGCGGTGTTGTACGTTTCGCTATTGCAATCCGATACAATGGGCCTGCCGGGTGGTATTTTACCCGGCAGGCTCCATTTTTTTCTTTCTTTGTGGATCTTTGGTAAAAGATAAAACCTGCGTACCCTTGGCACGGCAGGGCCTGAAAGGTATTCCCACTGCTTTCTATTGATGATCCTTCTATCGTGCATCTCCTCAAGTATCTCTCCCACCTCAAGTTTGGTTTGTGGGTAGATAGGTTTATCGAGAGGAGTATAATGATCCGTGTTCTCTAACTGCTTCATTCCCTCCCACAAATAGTCTTTTTTATCTAAAAGTACAACAGCGTTGCCTTTATCGGCTTGCTTGATGACGATATCTGTATTGTTTTTGAGGAGACTGAGGGCCCTTTCTTCTTCTCGGGTCAGATTAGGTTCCTCTCTCCAGTTCCAGTGCAGATGTCGGAACGCCTGTAGGTCGGCGTCGATGATCTTATGGACCTGCGTGGGAAGTCTGGAGAGAGGAGGTGTCCACTCCGATCCGAGGGTGAAGGGGGTCTTTTCTTTCGTTTTTTTCTTTTTCTCAAAGAAGGCCTCTAATTTGATCCTCCTGTGGTATTTTTGTAAATCTTTTAGTAACTCGATCTTCAACGTTTTCAAATTTCTAGGTGCCGGTACGAATGACAGACCTTTCAGTAAGAGTGATTCTTGTGTTTTTGTGAGATGGAATGAAGCGGTCAGATTCACTATGAGTTTCTCGGTGCTGTTTATTTGCCTGATGGACCCGGCCAGTTTAACTGGTGCGCCCAGTGTTCCAGAATGGCCTTGGCGGTCTCTGTGGTCCAGTGGATTAAATCCTGCCCCACTTTGAACCTGTCATGTGGTAATTGTTCTAGGTACATTAATGTTTCTCTTATGTACTCGTTTACTCCATCCAGGTGCGTTCTTTCTTCCCACACCAGTAGTTCTGAGTAATTGATGATCGGGAAATACAGCCGAGCGTTAGGCAATCTGTTTCTCGCCATCTTATACGTCCGCTGTATTTCCTTGGTGGTAGTCTGTACACACCTTTGTGTTCTGTTGTTTATACCGAAGGAGAATATGACCATCTCAGGCTGTACCGATATGGTGGCCTTCTCGATCAGGTTACCCGCATGCTGAAACTTAGCTCCTGGGAAGCTGTCTATCTGTAGGTTTGCATGATTTAAATTTCTAATTTTAGAAACATTGGAGTCCCCTATTATTACATACTTCTTTTGGAGGGTTAGACTCCAATCTTGGTTTTTCCTGTTTGTGTTTATGTGTCTATTCGTTGTGTTCACAGGCTCGGATCTCTCCTGTTCCTCAGGAAGGGCTTGATTCAGCACGCGGCTACCCCGATTTTCTCCTTCTGAGTCGGTCTCACTCCCTTCCTCTATCACTCTCCGTCCCTCTTTTAAAAACTGCGAGAGTGCCGAGCACGGGGCCAAGGCCCCTTCAGACTCCTCCGAGTCTTCGGAAAAGAGGAAAGGCGAAGCCATGAGCCTGGTGAGAGACGGTTTTGAGATCGGCGGTCTGACATCTGTGTGCTTTCTCTTCTCGACATGTTTCTGGGGGGTTATATTATCATCTATCACGACCGCGTGCCCTTTTTGATTTAAAACTCTTTCTGGTGTCTCTATATTAGGGTTAACTGCCCCTGTCTGATCCCTTTCCTCAACCACCGTCTCTCTCTCAGGTTCGTTCAATGTTTCTAAATCCACCAATACCTGAGTGATACCCCTTCTGAGGGTTCTCTGCTCCAGGGGCTCTTGGTGTCGGGCGGGTGTGGACGTAGGTGTAAGTGGTCGAGGCTCTTCTGGAGGGTTCTCATCCGCATCGAACGACCAATCCCCCCTCCCAGTAGGGGTGTGTGTCAGATCTGGTACGTTCAACGGTGAGGTCTGTGCGTCCACAGTAATCCTCTCCCGTCTTGTTATCTGTTGTACTACGGTCTCCGTTTGTCTATTAGTGCCCGTGTGTGTTTGTGCTTCAGTGTTCATTTGTACAACATAGAGGGCCTCCACTTTTTCAAGCACCTCTTCGTTCAGTCTCTCACGGAAGTTTTTTCTCGCCCAGTTTGAAGCCACCTCAAATGCTTGTCTCCAATCCGCTTGATTGGTTCTTTCTTTTAATTCTAATAGGACCTCATGTGTGTGGGCCTCGTAGTGTTCCTCTAAAATAAGCTGGGTATTATGTAGCCAGTTTCTGGCGTTACCCTCTAACAGCTCCTCTGTTTTTTTAGAAGGGGCAGCTGGTTTAATGGTATCAATCAGAAACTGTGCCATTTTTCGGAACCCAGTAGGTGTGTTATCTTTGATTTTGGTCGTTACATTATGTAAATGGTGCACAGCACGTATCAGCTCATACATTAGTTTCATGGTGAGCTTTAACCTGGGCGAAGGAGGTATATAATCAGGGTTTCTATCTTTATTAGATTCTTTTTGACGCTCTCTCCCCCTGTTGTTGTTGTTTCTGGGGAGGAAACCGTTCCCTCTATCCCTTTGTGTGTCGTATGTGTTGTGTGAGTTTTTTTTATAAGTCATTCTGGCCGTGGGTCGAGCAGAGTTATAGTAGACCTCACGTCTTGCTCTGGGGTCTAATGGTTCAGAGTCCTGATCATCGTACTCTGTGTACCGTTCTAGTCTAACTCTGTCCCCAGTGCCGTGTTGGTCATTTCTGTTTGTATATCGATAGAACCTGTCGGTATCCACATTGTATCTCTGCTGGTTGTTAAATCTGTTGAGATCACTACTTGTAAGATTCTCAGAGATATTTCTGTCGAATCTGGATGAAACTCTCTCATGTTGTGGGTACTCAGGTTCTATCAAAATGCCGACACTGTTTTTGTTTTTATTTTTGTTACGACCCTTTCTGTTTTTTTTGGTATTGTTTTTCTGTTTTGCCTGATTCAGTTGAAGCACCAACTGGTCCCGTCTCCTCAGCATTGCGTCTCTTTCATCAAACTGATCGTAGATCCTATCTCTATAATCGTCTTCAGGAATGATCTGTAATGATTCTCGTTGTCTGATATTTGTTCTATTTGTATTATTATATCTGAGGTCACGGTTGGCGTTTATAGGGTCGAGTTTAGTGTTTCTGTTGTCACGTCCGGTGTAAGTTTTGTCATATTCGGTAGATTTGTCATTTCTTGTGTTTATTTCTTTTTGAACAAAGTCAAAGATTGTAGGCAGGCGGCGTCCGCCCCTGCCCGTGTTTCTAGACCCCCTGTGTGGTAGAGTGGCCTGTGTGCGTGCGTCGAAGAGAGCGCTCCCATTCCATCCACGACGGGCGTTCTGCTGGAAATCCCTATATCTAGGGTCCCTATTCTCCCACCGTCTTGGATATTGGGGACTGTTCTCTCTTTGTTGTGCTACATATGATTTAGAGTAAAACTCCCTTCCCCTATAAGCTGGAGGATTATTTAAGTGAATACGTGTGCGAGGTGTTTCGCCCCTCTGTCTGTATTCCTGATAATCATACATCTCCGCTTTGTGAGAGGTAGGAAGTCAGTAAAAAAATGATGAGAAATAGAAATAAATATAAAAACAAAATGTCTTTTTCAAATGAAATTGTAAGATGAAAAAGTTGAAAGAAAAAGGAATTCCTCTATTTGAAACAGACGCTTTTTCTGTGCCTCTGCGACGTTTCGAAGTGTGATCACTTCTTCTTCAGGCTAGCTACAGTAAAAAGCGTCGTAGAGTATCTTTATCTATTGATTTGCAACCATAAACACGAGAGTCAGATGTTGACGGCTCGAGCGATTCGGAACGAATGGCTGTGAGCTCGCCCCCGCTACTATTTATCGTCTGCAGCGACGTCATCTTCCTGCGACTCCTCCCCTTGCCGATTTTTCACAAAAACCTGAATAAATATATGTTTATAAATACAATTTTTGCCAATAAAGGTATCAAAAAATTCCTTTATTCATTCTGCATCACATCATGTGTTTTTTATGTTTTTAAAGCGCTGCGCTCAATCGCGATCCCGAAAAATATGAATTAATATATGTTTATAAATACGAATTTCGGAAATAAAGGTATCAAAAAATTCCTTTATTCATTCTGCATCGCATCATGTGCTTTTTGTGTTTTTAGAACGCTGCACTCGATCGCGATACCGGAAATACTATTTCTCCCTATGTTAAACTGTAGTACACTAGACTGGAACATTGTATGGATACTTTATATAATTTCCAGTTGTTTTATCTTCAAATGTGAGTCGATTGAAAGATTGTATTCAACTGTAAACATGCTGTTTCTGCCCCTGGGCTCTGTTTTCTTATATCATCATTCTCTTTTGGTGGTGTACATGTCCAAATCTGTAAACAAATCTCTGCTTTGGTTATTTGAGAATTGTCTTAGCTTTGTATAGTATTGTAATCAATAAAAATGTTTATTTAGGGTGTATTTTTTTATAAAATGCATCGTTAAATCATGGAGTTCTGTCTTTATTGATATTAATTTGCAACCACATTAAGATGTATGAGTAATTAAGTTGTTGGATTGTGTTCCAGGTGTATCCAATTACTTCAATTTCCATCAAATTAATTGATTGTCTGTATATATAGCTGTCTTAATTTCCTGTGATCCACCGTTTTGAGACCTAGTCTTTCAAGTCCACCATCTTGTAGCATGATGTTCCAGTGATTGCATCTAGGGAGGTTTATGTGTTTATTTTTTATACTAGTTGTATTATATGAATTATTAGATGTTTTTGTGAAAATCAAGCTTATTGTGTGTTCAGTCGCTGTTGTTATGAAAAGATCCTTTAGTTGCTATTAGGAATTCATAAAACAGTATGTCGTGACTTTGCTTCCTTCCAGTAGGTGTCCTTGTTCTATTTTATCTCCAATGAATCTCTTTAAGAACTTATAAATGAATTTTCATAAGTGTTTTGAAATGTGAGAATGGGTCCAGGCCGTGGGGCCTACCCCGGACCAAGACAAGAGAGTCCAGAGGCGAGGCACGGGCTTGGTTAGGATTAGAAAAAATCCAAGAGCTGAAGCACAGTCCAGCTCTGGTAATGCGCAGTCCTTCAATACTCCTTCTGGCCGCTCTCCCGACTCAGCCGAGGCCTGCCCCCACGGCCTAGGCCCATCGCTGCACCACCCATATATTTGGTCTTTTTATCGTTGAACCACAGATAGTGAGATTTTTAAACGTATGAACGAGTATTGTTTTTTTAATAATAATAAGTGTTATTTATTAAGGTTTTTATAGTTATTATTAATACTTATGGGTAATACTTCTCCATGTAATTTATTAGGGGTAGAATGGGTAGGGTTAGGATGGGTGGGGTAAAATGATGTGTCTTGGGGTGGAAAGGGTAGGGTTAGGGACGGTGGGGTTATTCTCCATGTAATTTATTAGGGGTAGAATGGGTAGGGTTAGGATGGGTGGGGTAAAATTATATGTCGGGGGGTGGAAAGGGTAGGGTTAGGGATGGTGGGGTTGTGTCCATAAGTGGGGGAATGGGTAGGTTTTAGGTATGGTAGGGGTCAGTCAGTCCAGAGTCCCTCATGTGGGTCTGTGACGGGTAAGGTTAGGGGATGTTTTGTTGTTCCCCTCAGTGAATATAATGTTGCTATACCAATAATAATCTATATGTATATAAATAGATAATCTCACTATCTCAAAAGACAAGAATCCAAGTCTCCTCAGTGGCTCTCCCCCATTTCTTAGGCCTCATTCAGTCCTCTTGGATACAGAGTGTTGAGTCTGTTTATCCAAAGTCTTTCTGCTCTTAGTCTGTCCCTTAGACTCCACAAAGGGTTAGTTTGTAATATAGTAGCTCTAAGAGAGGGGAGGCCATGTAATAGGAAATGTTGGATCAAAAACCTGCGCTTGTGGATTTTATGGATGATGTTGTGAGTGTGCTGGTATATTCTTGTTCTCACCTCATTTTTAGTCTGTCCGACATACTGTTTGTTGCACTTTGTGCAGAAAATCAAGTAGACACAATTAGTGGTGTCTGGAGAGAGAGTTCTGTCCACTTGATAAATTTGCTTCGTGGTTACATTTTTTATC
The DNA here is from genome assembly GCF_963082965.1 of Carassius carassius. Classification (NCBI taxonomy): domain Eukaryota; kingdom Metazoa; phylum Chordata; class Actinopteri; order Cypriniformes; family Cyprinidae; genus Carassius; species Carassius carassius. The sequence continues at coordinate 22,201 of NW_026775200.1, forward strand.
CATTTCAGAGCCAGATAGTACTTGCACGGTCTTTGTTTCCCGGTTGTTCTTTTACTTTTAACTTTACTGTGTACTAGAATATCTAATAGGTTTTTGTTCCTTCTGTAGGCCGCGATTGGTTTATGTCTCTGTAAAATCTCTGTGTCTTCTAAAAATTTGGAGAAATTTTGTTTAGCAGTCAAATTGAGTTGTTTGCTCTGAAATGAATAAAAAGCCACCAAGGGAAGTATTTTAGTTTCACCCGTTTGAGTTGGCGCTTTGGGGTCACTTATGGATTTAAGGAAGTTTCTGAGGACGGATCTTAAAAAACTTCTACCGTATCCTCTATCTTTCAATGCACCGAAGAGTGTTTTTGTGGCTTTTACGAACTCCTCTTCCTCCGAGCAAATTCGATGGAATCTTAAAAGCTGGGATTTCAGTATCCCTTTAAAAGTATGCCCGGGATGAAAACTGTTTTTGTGTAGAAGACAGTGAGTGTCGGTCTCCTTAAAGTAAACACGGTAGTCCAGTTTGTTTTTCTCCTCAAATTTAGTGCCTTTATAAGTGATCACATCCAAAAAGTTAACTTCTTTACTGTCCAATTCATACTTCACTGTAATTGATTTCTGATGTGTGTTCAGATGCTCAATAAATTTAATAAACTCTTCTCTCGAATGCTCCCAGACACCCCAAATGTCATCCAAAAATCGGTAATAGGCAAACGGTTTCAAAATGGCCGTCGCCAGCGCGGTCTGTTCCCAGTGCGCCATGAAAATGTTGGCGTACGAGGGTGCGAATTTCTTACCCATGGCAGTACCCTTGGTTTGGAGGAAGAATTTCGAATCAAACTCAAAGTCATTTTTGGTCAAATTAATCTCCAGTAGTTTCAAGATATACTCATCGGGTCTACTGCCATGGGGAAATTTATTCATGCACCCTCGTACGGCCGACAATCCTGCCTCCGTCTCGATGTTCGTGTAGAGACTGTCGACATCGATTGTGAAGAGCAGGGCGTCGGTGGGAATCCTCAGGTCTTTAGTCTTCTCAATGAAGTCATACGTGTCTCTCAAATAGCTTGGATGCTTTTGTGAAATAGGGTTCAAGTGGTACTCGATGAATTCTGCGGTGTTGTACGTTTCGCTATTGCAATCCGATACAATGGGCCTGCCGGGTGGTATTTTACCCGGCAGGCTCCATTTTTTTCTTTCTTTGTGGATCTTTGGTAAAAGATAAAACCTGCGTACCCTTGGCACGGCAGGGCCTGAAAGGTATTCCCACTGCTTTCTATTGATGATCCTTCTATCGTGCATCTCCTCAAGTATCTCTCCCACCTCAAGTTTGGTTTGTGGGTAGATAGGTTTATCGAGAGGAGTATAATGATCCGTGTTCTCTAACTGCTTCATTCCCTCCCACAAATAGTCTTTTTTATCTAAAAGTACAACAGCGTTGCCTTTATCGGCTTGCTTGATGACGATATCTGTATTGTTTTTGAGGAGACTGAGGGCCCTTTCTTCTTCTCGGGTCAGATTAGGTTCCTCTCTCCAGTTCCAGTGCAGATGTCGGAACGCCTGTAGGTCGGCGTCGATGATCTTATGGACCTGCGTGGGAAGTCTGGAGAGAGGAGGTGTCCACTCCGATCCGAGGGTGAAGGGGGTCTTTTCTTTCGTTTTTTTCTTTTTCTCAAAGAAGGCCTCTAATTTGATCCTCCTGTGGTATTTTTGTAAATCTTTTAGTAACTCGATCTTCAACGTTTTCAAATTTCTAGGTGCCGGTACGAATGACAGACCTTTCAGTAAGAGTGATTCTTGTGTTTTTGTGAGATGGAATGAAGCGGTCAGATTCACTATGAGTTTCTCGGTGCTGTTTATTTGCCTGATGGACCCGGCCAGTTTAACTGGTGCGCCCAGTGTTCCAGAATGGCCTTGGCGGTCTCTGTGGTCCAGTGGATTAAATCCTGCCCCACTTTGAACCTGTCATGTGGTAATTGTTCTAGGTACATTAATGTTTCTCTTATGTACTCGTTTACTCCATCCAGGTGCGTTCTTTCTTCCCACACCAGTAGTTCTGAGTAATTGATGATCGGGAAATACAGCCGAGCGTTAGGCAATCTGTTTCTCGCCATCTTATACGTCCGCTGTATTTCCTTGGTGGTAGTCTGTACACACCTTTGTGTTCTGTTGTTTATACCGAAGGAGAATATGACCATCTCAGGCTGTACCGATATGGTGGCCTTCTCGATCAGGTTACCCGCATGCTGAAACTTAGCTCCTGGGAAGCTGTCTATCTGTAGGTTTGCATGATTTAAATTTCTAATTTTAGAAACATTGGAGTCCCCTATTATTACATACTTCTTTTGGAGGGTTAGACTCCAATCTTGGTTTTTCCTGTTTGTGTTTATGTGTCTATTCGTTGTGTTCACAGGCTCGGATCTCTCCTGTTCCTCAGGAAGGGCTTGATTCAGCACGCGGCTACCCCGATTTTCTCCTTCTGAGTCGGTCTCACTCCCTTCCTCTATCACTCTCCGTCCCTCTTTTAAAAACTGCGAGAGTGCCGAGCACGGGGCCAAGGCCCCTTCAGACTCCTCCGAGTCTTCGGAAAAGAGGAAAGGCGAAGCCATGAGCCTGGTGAGAGACGGTTTTGAGATCGGCGGTCTGACATCTGTGTGCTTTCTCTTCTCGACATGTTTCTGGGGGGTTATATTATCATCTATCACGACCGCGTGCCCTTTTTGATTTAAAACTCTTTCTGGTGTCTCTATATTAGGGTTAACTGCCCCTGTCTGATCCCTTTCCTCAACCACCGTCTCTCTCTCAGGTTCGTTCAATGTTTCTAAATCCACCAATACCTGAGTGATACCCCTTCTGAGGGTTCTCTGCTCCAGGGGCTCTTGGTGTCGGGCGGGTGTGGACGTAGGTGTAAGTGGTCGAGGCTCTTCTGGAGGGTTCTCATCCGCATCGAACGACCAATCCCCCCTCCCAGTAGGGGTGTGTGTCAGATCTGGTACGTTCAACGGTGAGGTCTGTGCGTCCACAGTAATCCTCTCCCGTCTTGTTATCTGTTGTACTACGGTCTCCGTTTGTCTATTAGTGCCCGTGTGTGTTTGTGCTTCAGTGTTCATTTGTACAACATAGAGGGCCTCCACTTTTTCAAGCACCTCTTCGTTCAGTCTCTCACGGAAGTTTTTTCTCGCCCAGTTTGAAGCCACCTCAAATGCTTGTCTCCAATCCGCTTGATTGGTTCTTTCTTTTAATTCTAATAGGACCTCATGTGTGTGGGCCTCGTAGTGTTCCTCTAAAATAAGCTGGGTATTATGTAGCCAGTTTCTGGCGTTACCCTCTAACAGCTCCTCTGTTTTTTTAGAAGGGGCAGCTGGTTTAATGGTATCAATCAGAAACTGTGCCATTTTTCGGAACCCAGTAGGTGTGTTATCTTTGATTTTGGTCGTTACATTATGTAAATGGTGCACAGCACGTATCAGCTCATACATTAGTTTCATGGTGAGCTTTAACCTGGGCGAAGGAGGTATATAATCAGGGTTTCTATCTTTATTAGATTCTTTTTGACGCTCTCTCCCCCTGTTGTTGTTGTTTCTGGGGAGGAAACCGTTCCCTCTATCCCTTTGTGTGTCGTATGTGTTGTGTGAGTTTTTTTTATAAGTCATTCTGGCCGTGGGTCGAGCAGAGTTATAGTAGACCTCACGTCTTGCTCTGGGGTCTAATGGTTCAGAGTCCTGATCATCGTACTCTGTGTACCGTTCTAGTCTAACTCTGTCCCCAGTGCCGTGTTGGTCATTTCTGTTTGTATATCGATAGAACCTGTCGGTATCCACATTGTATCTCTGCTGGTTGTTAAATCTGTTGAGATCACTACTTGTAAGATTCTCAGAGATATTTCTGTCGAATCTGGATGAAACTCTCTCATGTTGTGGGTACTCAGGTTCTATCAAAATGCCGACACTGTTTTTGTTTTTATTTTTGTTACGACCCTTTCTGTTTTTTTTGGTATTGTTTTTCTGTTTTGCCTGATTCAGTTGAAGCACCAACTGGTCCCGTCTCCTCAGCATTGCGTCTCTTTCATCAAACTGATCGTAGATCCTATCTCTATAATCGTCTTCAGGAATGATCTGTAATGATTCTCGTTGTCTGATATTTGTTCTATTTGTATTATTATATCTGAGGTCACGGTTGGCGTTTATAGGGTCGAGTTTAGTGTTTCTGTTGTCACGTCCGGTGTAAGTTTTGTCATATTCGGTAGATTTGTCATTTCTTGTGTTTATTTCTTTTTGAACAAAGTCAAAGATTGTAGGCAGGCGGCGTCCGCCCCTGCCCGTGTTTCTAGACCCCCTGTGTGGTAGAGTGGCCTGTGTGCGTGCGTCGAAGAGAGCGCTCCCATTCCATCCACGACGGGCGTTCTGCTGGAAATCCCTATATCTAGGGTCCCTATTCTCCCACCGTCTTGGATATTGGGGACTGTTCTCTCTTTGTTGTGCTACATATGATTTAGAGTAAAACTCCCTTCCCCTATAAGCTGGAGGATTATTTAAGTGAATACGTGTGCGAGGTGTTTCGCCCCTCTGTCTGTATTCCTGATAATCATACATCTCCGCTTTGTGAGAGGTAGGAAGTCAGTAAAAAAATGATGAGAAATAGAAATAAATATAAAAACAAAATGTCTTTTTCAAATGAAATTGTAAGATGAAAAAGTTGAAAGAAAAAGGAATTCCTCTATTTGAAACAGACGCTTTTTCTGTGCCTCTGCGACGTTTCGAAGTGTGATCACTTCTTCTTCAGGCTAGCTACAGTAAAAAGCGTCGTAGAGTATCTTTATCTATTGATTTGCAACCATAAACACGAGAGTCAGATGTTGACGGCTCGAGCGATTCGGAACGAATGGCTGTGAGCTCGCCCCCGCTACTATTTATCGTCTGCAGCGACGTCATCTTCCTGCGACTCCTCCCCTTGCCGATTTTTCACAAAAACCTGAATAAATATATGTTTATAAATACAATTTTTGCCAATAAAGGTATCAAAAAATTCCTTTATTCATTCTGCATCACATCATGTGTTTTTTATGTTTTTAAAGCGCTGCGCTCAATCGCGATCCCGAAAAATATGAATTAATATATGTTTATAAATACGAATTTCGGAAATAAAGGTATCAAAAAATTCCTTTATTCATTCTGCATCGCATCATGTGCTTTTTGTGTTTTTAGAACGCTGCACTCGATCGCGATACCGGAAATACTATTTCTCCCTATGTTAAACTGTAGTACACTAGACTGGAACATTGTATGGATACTTTATATAATTTCCAGTTGTTTTATCTTCAAATGTGAGTCGATTGAAAGATTGTATTCAACTGTAAACATGCTGTTTCTGCCCCTGGGCTCTGTTTTCTTATATCATCATTCTCTTTTGGTGGTGTACATGTCCAAATCTGTAAACAAATCTCTGCTTTGGTTATTTGAGAATTGTCTTAGCTTTGTATAGTATTGTAATCAATAAAAATGTTTATTTAGGGTGTATTTTTTTATAAAATGCATCGTTAAATCATGGAGTTCTGTCTTTATTGATATTAATTTGCAACCACATTAAGATGTATGAGTAATTAAGTTGTTGGATTGTGTTCCAGGTGTATCCAATTACTTCAATTTCCATCAAATTAATTGATTGTCTGTATATATAGCTGTCTTAATTTCCTGTGATCCACCGTTTTGAGACCTAGTCTTTCAAGTCCACCATCTTGTAGCATGATGTTCCAGTGATTGCATCTAGGGAGGTTTATGTGTTTATTTTTTATACTAGTTGTATTATATGAATTATTAGATGTTTTTGTGAAAATCAAGCTTATTGTGTGTTCAGTCGCTGTTGTTATGAAAAGATCCTTTAGTTGCTATTAGGAATTCATAAAACAGTATGTCGTGACTTTGCTTCCTTCCAGTAGGTGTCCTTGTTCTATTTTATCTCCAATGAATCTCTTTAAGAACTTATAAATGAATTTTCATAAGTGTTTTGAAATGTGAGAATGGGTCCAGGCCGTGGGGCCTACCCCGGACCAAGACAAGAGAGTCCAGAGGCGAGGCACGGGCTTGGTTAGGATTAGAAAAAATCCAAGAGCTGAAGCACAGTCCAGCTCTGGTAATGCGCAGTCCTTCAATACTCCTTCTGGCCGCTCTCCCGACTCAGCCGAGCCCTGCCCCCACGGCCTAGGCCCATCGCTGCACCACCCATATATTTGGTCTTTTTATCGTTGAACCACAGATAGTGAGATTTTTAAACGTATGAACGAGTATTGTTTTTTTAATAATAATAAGTGTTATTTATTAAGGTTTTTATAGTTATTATTAATACTTATGGGTAATACTTCTCCATGTAATTTATTAGGGGTAGAATGGGTAGGGTTAGGATGGGTGGGGTAAAATGATGTGTCTTGGGGTGGAAAGGGTAGGGTTAGGGACGGTGGGGTTATTCTCCATGTAATTTATTAGGGGTAGAATGGGTAGGGTTAGGATGGGTGGGGTAAAATTATATGTCGGGGGGTGGAAAGGGTAGGGTTAGGGATGGTGGGGTTGTGTCCATAAGTGGGGGAATGGGTAGGTTTTAGGTATGGTAGGGGTCAGTCAGTCCAGAGTCCCTCATGTGGGTCTGTGACGGGTAAGGTTAGGGGATGTTTTGTTGTTCCCCTCAGTGAATATAATGTTGCTATACCAATAATAATCTATATGTATATAAATAGATAATCTCACTATCTCAAAAGACAAGAATCCAAGTCTCCTCAGTGGCTCTCCCCCATTTCTTAGGCCTCATTCAGTCCTCTTGGATACAGAGTGTTGAGTCTGTTTATCCAAAGTCTTTCTGCTCTTAGTCTGTCCCTTAGACTCCACAAAGGGTTAGTTTGTAATATAGTAGCTCTAAGAGAGGGGAGGCCATGTAATAGGAAATGTTGGATCAAAAACCTGCGCTTGTGGATTTTATGGATGATGTTGTGAGTGTGCTGGTATATTCTTGTTCTCACCTCATTTTTAGTCTGTCCGACATACTGTTTGTTGCACTTTGTGCAGAAAATCAAGTAGACACAATTAGTGGTGTCTGGAGAGAGAGTTCTGTCCACTTGATAAATTTGCTTCGTGGTTACATTTTTTATCCATTTCAGAGCCAGATAGTACTTGCACGGTCTTTGTTTCCCGGTTGTTCTTTTACTTTTAACTTTACTGTGTACTAGAATATCTAATAGGTTTTTGTTCCTTCTGTAGGCCGCGATTGGTTTATGTCTCTGTAAAATCTCTGTGTCTTCTAAAAATTTGGAGAAATTTTGTTTAGCAGTCAAATTGAGTTGTTTGCTCTGAAATGAATAAAAAGCCACCAAGGGAAGTATTTTAGTTTCACCCGTTTGAGTTGGCGCTTTGGGGTCACTTATGGATTTAAGGAAGTTTCTGAGGACGGATCTTAAAAAACTTCTACCGTATCCTCTATCTTTCAATGCACCGAAGAGTGTTTTTGTGGCTTTTACGAACTCCTCTTCCTCCGAGCAAATTCGATGGAATCTTAAAAGCTGGGATTTCAGTATCCCTTTAAAAGTATGCCCGGGATGAAAACTGTTTTTGTGTAGAAGACAGTGAGTGTCGGTCTCCTTAAAGTAAACACGGTAGTCCAGTTTGTTTTTCTCCTCAAATTTAGTGCCTTTATAAGTGATCACATCCAAAAAGTTAACTTCTTTACTGTCCAATTCATACTTCACTGTAATTGATTTCTGATGTGTGTTCAGATGCTCAATAAATTTAATAAACTCTTCTCTCGAATGCTCCCAGACACCCCAAATGTCATCCAAAAATCGGTAATAGGCAAACGGTTTCAAAATGGCCGTCGCCAGCGCGGTCTGTTCCCAGTGCGCCATGAAAATGTTGGCGTACGAGGGTGCGAATTTCTTACCCATGGCAGTACCCTTGGTTTGGAGGAAGAATTTCGAATCAAACTCAAAGTCATTTTTGGTCAAATTAATCTCCAGTAGTTTCAAGATATACTCATCGGGTCTACTGCCATGGGGAAATTTATTCATGCACCCTCGTACGGCCGACAATCCTGCCTCCGTCTCGATGTTCGTGTAGAGACTGTCGACATCGATTGTGAAGAGCAGGGCGTCGGTGGGAATCCTCAGGTCTTTAGTCTTCTCAATGAAGTCATACGTGTCTCTCAAATAGCTTGGATGCTTTTGTGAAATAGGGTTCAAGTGGTACTCGATGAATTCTGCGGTGTTGTACGTTTCGCTATTGCAATCCGATACAATGGGCCTGCCGGGTGGTATTTTACCCGGCAGGCTCCATTTTTTTCTTTCTTTGTGGATCTTTGGTAAAAGATAAAACCTGCGTACCCTTGGCACGGCAGGGCCTGAAAGGTATTCCCACTGCTTTCTATTGATGATCCTTCTATCGTGCATCTCCTCAAGTATCTCTCCCACCTCAAGTTTGGTTTGTGGGTAGATAGGTTTATCGAGAGGAGTATAATGATCCGTGTTCTCTAACTGCTTCATTCCCTCCCACAAATAGTCTTTTTTATCTAAAAGTACAACAGCGTTGCCTTTATCGGCTTGCTTGATGACGATATCTGTATTGTTTTTGAGGAGACTGAGGGCCCTTTCTTCTTCTCGGGTCAGATTAGGTTCCTCTCTCCAGTTCCAGTGCAGATGTCGGAACGCCTGTAGGTCGGCGTCGATGATCTTATGGACCTGCGTGGGAAGTCTGGAGAGAGGAGGTGTCCACTCCGATCCGAGGGTGAAGGGGGTCTTTTCTTTCGTTTTTTTCTTTTTCTCAAAGAAGGCCTCTAATTTGATCCTCCTGTGGTATTTTTGTAAATCTTTTAGTAACTCGATCTTCAACGTTTTCAAATTTCTAGGTGCCGGTACGAATGACAGACCTTTCAGTAAGAGTGATTCTTGTGTTTTTGTGAGATGGAATGAAGCGGTCAGATTCACTATGAGTTTCTCGGTGCTGTTTATTTGCCTGATGGACCCGGCCAGTTTAACTGGTGCGCCCAGTGTTCCAGAATGGCCTTGGCGGTCTCTGTGGTCCAGTGGATTAAATCCTGCCCCACTTTGAACCTGTCATGTGGTAATTGTTCTAGGTACATTAATGTTTCTCTTATGTACTCGTTTACTCCATCCAGGTGCGTTCTTTCTTCCCACACCAGTAGTTCTGAGTAATTGATGATCGGGAAATACAGCCGAGCGTTAGGCAATCTGTTTCTCGCCATCTTATACGTCCGCTGTATTTCCTTGGTGGTAGTCTGTACACACCTTTGTGTTCTGTTGTTTATACCGAAGGAGAATATGACCATCTCAGGCTGTACCGATATGGTGGCCTTCTCGATCAGGTTACCCGCATGCTGAAACTTAGCTCCTGGGAAGCTGTCTATCTGTAGGTTTGCATGATTTAAATTTCTAATTTTCGAAACATTGGAGTCCCCTATTATTACATACTTCTTTTGGAGGGTTAGACTCCAATCTTGGTTTTTCCTGTTTGTGTTTATGTGTCTATTCGTTGTGTTCACAGGCTCGGATCTCTCCTGTTCCTCAGGAAGGGCTTGATTCAGCACGCGGCTACCCCGATTTTCTCCTTCTGAGTCGGTCTCACTCCCTTCCTCTATCACTCTCCGTCCCTCTTTTAAAAACTGCGAGAGTGCCGAGCACGGGGCCAAGGCCCCTTCAGACTCCTCCGAGTCTTCGGAAAAGAGGAAAGGCGAAGCCATGAGCCTGGTGAGAGACGGTTTTGAGATCGGCGGTCTGACATCTGTGTGCTTTCTCTTCTCGACATGTTTCTGGGGGGTTATATTATCATCTATCACGACCGCGTGCCCTTTTTGATTTAAAACTCTTTCTGGTGTCTCTATATTAGGGTTAACTGCCCCTGTCTGATCCCTTTCCTCAACCACCGTCTCTCTCTCAGGTTCGTTCAATGTTTCTAAATCCACCAATACCTGAGTGATACCCCTTCTGAGGGTTCTCTGCTCCAGGGGCTCTTGGTGTCGGGCGGGTGTGGACGTAGGTGTAAGTGGTCGAGGCTCTTCTGGAGGGTTCTCATCCGCATCGAACGACCAATCCCCCCTCCCAGTAGGGGTGTGTGTCAGATCTGGTACGTTCAACGGTGAGGTCTGTGCGTCCACAGTAATCCTCTCCCGTCTTGTTATCTGTTGTACTACGGTCTCCGTTTGTCTATTAGTGCCCGTGTGTGTTTGTGCTTCAGTGTTCATTTGTACAACATAGAGGGCCTCCACTTTTTCAAGCACCTCTTCGTTCAGTCTCTCACGGAAGTTTTTTCTCGCCCAGTTTGAAGCCACCTCAAATGCTTGTCTCCAATCCGCTTGATTGGTTCTTTCTTTTAATTCTAATAGGACCTCATGTGTGTGGGCCTCGTAGTGTTCCTCTAAAATAAGCTGGGTATTATGTAGCCAGTTTCTGGCGTTACCCTCTAACAGCTCCTCTGTTTTTTTAGAAGGGGCAGCTGGTTTAATGGTATCAATCAGAAACTGTGCCATTTTTCGGAACCCAGTAGGTGTGTTATCTTTGATTTTGGTCGTTACATTATGTAAATGGTGCACAGCACGTATCAGCTCATACATTAGTTTCATGGTGAGCTTTAACCTGGGCGAAGGAGGTATATAATCAGGGTTTCTATCTTTATTAGATTCTTTTTGACGCTCTCTCCCCCTGTTGTTGTTGTTTCTGGGGAGGAAACCGTTCCCTCTATCCCTTTGTGTGTCGTATGTGTTGTGTGAGTTTTTTTTATAAGTCATTCTGGCCGTGGGTCGAGCAGAGTTATAGTAGACCTCACGTCTTGCTCTGGGGTCTAATGGTTCAGAGTCCTGATCATCGTACTCTGTGTACCGTTCTAGTCTAACTCTGTCCCCAGTGCCGTGTTGGTCATTTCTGTTTGTATATCGATAGAACCTGTCGGTATCCACATTGTATCTCTGCTGGTTGTTAAATCTGTTGAGATCACTACTTGTAAGATTCTCAGAGATATTTCTGTCGAATCTGGATGAAACTCTCTCATGTTGTGGGTACTCAGGTTCTATCAAAATGCCGACACTGTTTTTGTTTTTATTTTTGTTACGACCCTTTCTGTTTTTTTTGGTATTGTTTTTCTGTTTTGCCTGATTCAGTTGAAGCACCAACTGGTCCCGTCTCCTCAGCATTGCGTCTCTTTCATCAAACTGATCGTAGATCCTATCTCTATAATCGTCTTCAGGAATGATCTGTAATGATTCTCGTTGTCTGATATTTGTTCTATTTGTATTATTATATCTGAGGTCACGGTTGGCGTTTATAGGGTCGAGTTTAGTGTTTCTGTTGTCACGTCCGGTGTAAGTTTTGTCATATTCGGTAGATTTGTCATTTCTTGTGTTTATTTCTTTTTGAACAAAGTCAAAGATTGTAGGCAGGCGGCGTCCGCCCCTGCCCGTGTTTCTAGACCCCCTGTGTGGTAGAGTGGCCTGTGTGCGTGCGTCGAAGAGAGCGCTCCCATTCCATCCACGACGGGCGTTCTGCTGGAAATCCCTATATCTAGGGTCCCTATTCTCCCACCGTCTTGGATATTGGGGACTGTTCTCTCTTTGTTGTGCTACATATGATTTAGAGTAAAACTCCCTTCCCCTATAAGCTGGAGGATTATTTAAGTGAATACGTGTGCGAGGTGTTTCGCCCCTCTGTCTGTATTCCTGATAATCATACATCTCCGCTTTGTGAGAGGTAGGAAGTCAGTAAAAAAATGATGAGAAATAGAAATAAATATAAAAACAAAATGTCTTTTTCAAATGAAATTGTAAGATGAAAAAGTTGAAAGAAAAAGGAATTCCTCTATTTGAAACAGACGCTTTTTCTGTGCCTCTGCGACGTTTCGAAGTGTGATCACTTCTTCTTCAGGCTAGCTACAGTAAAAAGCGTCGTAGAGTATCTTTATCTATTGATTTGCAACCATAAACACGAGAGTCAGATGTTGACGGCTCGAGCGATTCGGAACGAATGGCTGTGAGCTCGCCCCCGCTACTATTTATCGTCTGCAGCGACGTCATCTTCCTGCGACTCCTCCCCTTGCCGATTTTTCACAAAAACCTGAATAAATATATGTTTATAAATACAATTTTTGCCAATAAAGGTATCAAAAAATTCCTTTATTCATTCTGCATCACATCATGTGTTTTTTATGTTTTTAAAGCGCTGCGCTCAATCGCGATCCCGAAAAATATGAATTAATATATGTTTATAAATACGAATTTCGGAAATAAAGGTATCAAAAAATTCCTTTATTCATTCTGCATCGCATCATGTGCTTTTTGTGTTTTTAGAACGCTGCACTCGATCGCGATACCGGAAATACTATTTCTCCCTATGTTAAACTGTAGTACACTAGACTGGAACATTGTATGGATACTTTATATAATTTCCAGTTGTTTTATCTTCAAATGTGAGTCGATTGAAAGATTGTATTCAACTGTAAACATGCTGTTTCTGCCCCTGGGCTCTGTTTTCTTATATCATCATTCTCTTTTGGTGGTGTACATGTCCAAATCTGTAAACAAATCTCTGCTTTGGTTATTTGAGAATTGTCTTAGCTTTGTATAGTATTGTAATCAATAAAAATGTTTATTTAGGGTGTATTTTTTTATAAAATGCATCGTTAAATCATGGAGTTCTGTCTTTATTGATATTAATTTGCAACCACATTAAGATGTATGAGTAATTAAGTTGTTGGATTGTGTTCCAGGTGTATCCAATTACTTCAATTTCCATCAAATTAATTGATTGTCTGTATATATAGCTGTCTTAATTTCCTGTGATCCACCGTTTTGAGACCTAGTCTTTCAAGTCCACCATCTTGTAGCATGATGTTCCAGTGATTGCATCTAGGGAGGTTTATGTGTTTATTTTTTATACTAGTTGTATTATATGAATTATTAGATGTTTTTGTGAAAATCAAGCTTATTGTGTGTTCAGTCGCTGTTGTTATGAAAAGATCCTTTAGTTGCTATTAGGAATTCATAAAACAGTATGTCGTGACTTTGCTTCCTTCCAGTAGGTGTCCTTGTTCTATTTTATCTCCAATGAATCTCTTTAAGAACTTATAAATGAATTTTCATAAGTGTTTTGAAATGTGAGAATGGGTCCAGGCCGTGGGGCCTACCCCGGACCAAGACAAGAGAGTCCAGAGGCGAGGCACGGGCTTGGTTAGGATTAGAAAAAATCCAAGAGCTGAAGCACAGTCCAGCTCTGGTAATGCGCAGTCCTTCAATACTCCTTCTGGCCGCTCTCCCGACTCAGCCGAGGCCTGCCCCCACGGCCTAGGCCCATCGCTGCACCACCCATATATTTGGTCTTTTTATCGTTGAACCACAGATAGTGAGATTTTTAAACGTATGAACGAGTATTGTTTTTTTAATAATAATAAGTGTTATTTATTAAGGTTTTTATAGTTATTATTAATACTTATGGGTAATACTTCTCCATGTAATTTATTAGGGGTAGAATGGGTAGGGTTAGGATGGGTGGGGTAAAATGATGTGTCTTGGGGTGGAAAGGGTAGGGTTAGGGACGGTGGGGTTATTCTCCATGTAATTTATTAGGGGTAGAATGGGTAGGGTTAGGATGGGTGGGGTAAAATTATATGTCGGGGGGTGGAAAGGGTAGGGTTAGGGATGGTGGGGTTGTGTCCATAAGTGGGGGAATGGGTAGGTTTTAGGTATGGTAGGGGTCAGTCAGTCCAGAGTCCCTCATGTGGGTCTGTGACGGGTAAGGTTAGGGGATGTTTTGTTGTTCCCCTCAGTGAATATAATGTTGCTATACCAATAATAATCTATATGCATATAAATAGATAATCTCACTATCTCAAAAGACAAGAATCCAAGTCTCCTCAGTGGCTCTCCCCCATTTCTTAGGCCTCATTCAGTCCTCTTGGATACAGAGTGTTGAGTCTGTTTATCCAAAGTCTTTCTGCTCTTAGTCTGTCCCTTAGACTCCACAAAGGGTTAGTTTGTAATATAGTAGCTCTAAGAGAGGGGAGGCCATGTAATAGGAAATGTTGGATCAAAAACCTGCGCTTGTGGATTTTATGGATGATGTTGTGAGTGTGCTGGTATATTCTTGTTCTCACCTCATTTTTAGTCTGTCCGACATACTGTTTGTTGCACTTTGTGCAGAAAATCAAGTAGACACAATTAGTGGTGTCTGGAGAGAGAGTTCTGTCCACTTGATAAATTTGCTTCGTGGTTACATTTTTTATCCATTTCAGAGCCAGATAGTACTTGCACGGTCTTTGTTTCCCGGTTGTTCTTTTACTTTTAACTTTACTGTGTACTAGAATATCTAATAGGTTTTTGTTCCTTCTGTAGGCCGCGATTGGTTTATGTCTCTGTAAAATCTCTGTGTCTTCTAAAAATTTGGAGAAATTTTGTTTAGCAGTCAAATTGAGTTGTTTGCTCTGAAATGAATAAAAAGCCACCAAGGGAAGTATTTTAGTTTCACCCGTTTGAGTTGGCGCTTTGGGGTCACTTATGGATTTAAGGAAGTTTCTGAGGACGGATCTTAAAAAACTTCTACCGTATCCTCTATCTTTCAATGCACCGAAGAGTGTTTTTGTGGCTTTTACGAACTCCTCTTCCTCCGAGCAAATTCGATGGAATCTTAAAAGCTGGGATTTCAGTATCCCTTTAAAAGTATGCCCGGGATGAAAACTGTTTTTGTGTAGAAGACAGTGAGTGTCGGTCTCCTTAAAGTAAACACGGTAGTCCAGTTTGTTTTTCTCCTCAAATTTAGTGCCTTTATAAGTGATCACATCCAAAAAGTTAACTTCTTTACTGTCCAATTCATACTTCACTGTAATTGATTTCTGATGTGTGTTCAGATGCTCAATAAATTTAATAAACTCTTCTCTCGAATGCTCCCAGACACCCCAAATGTCATCCAAAAATCGGTAATAGGCAAACGGTTTCAAAATGGCCGTCGCCAGCGCGGTCTGTTCCCAGTGCGCCATGAAAATGTTGGCGTACGAGGGTGCGAATTTCTTACCCATGGCAGTACCCTTGGTTTGGAGGAAGAATTTCGAATCAAACTCAAAGTCATTTTTGGTCAAATTAATCTCCAGTAGTTTCAAGATATACTCATCGGGTCTACTGCCATGGGGAAATTTATTCATGCACCCTCGTACGGCCGACAATCCTGCCTCCGTCTCGATGTTCGTGTAGAGACTGTCGACATCGATTGTGAAGAGCAGGGCGTCGGTGGGAATCCTCAGGTCTTTAGTCTTCTCAATGAAGTCATACGTGTCTCTCAAATAGCTTGGATGCTTTTGTGAAATAGGGTTCAAGTGGTACTCGATGAATTCTGCGGTGTTGTACGTTTCGCTATTGCAATCCGATACAATGGGCCTGCCGGGTGGTATTTTACCCGGCAGGCTCCATTTTTTTCTTTCTTTGTGGATCTTTGGTAAAAGATAAAACCTGCGTACCCTTGGCACGGCAGGGCCTGAAAGGTATTCCCACTGCTTTCTATTGATGATCCTTCTATCGTGCATCTCCTCAAGTATCTCTCCCACCTCAAGTTTGGTTTGTGGGTAGATAGGTTTATCGAGAGGAGTATAATGATCCGTGTTCTCTAACTGCTTCATTCCCTCCCACAAATAGTCTTTTTTATCTAAAAGTACAACAGCGTTGCCTTTATCGGCTTGCTTGATGACGATATCTGTATTGTTTTTGAGGAGACTGAGGGCCCTTTCTTCTTCTCGGGTCAGATTAGGTTCCTCTCTCCAGTTCCAGTGCAGATGTCGGAACGCCTGTAGGTCGGCGTCGATGATCTTATGGACCTGCGTGGGAAGTCTGGAGAGAGGAGGTGTCCACTCCGATCCGAGGGTGAAGGGGGTCTTTTCTTTCGTTTTTTTCTTTTTCTCAAAGAAGGCCTCTAATTTGATCCTCCTGTGGTATTTTTGTAAATCTTTTAGTAACTCGATCTTCAACGTTTTCAAATATCTAGGTGCCGGTACGAATGACAGACCTTTCAGTAAGAGTGATTCTTGTGTTTTTGTGAGATGGAATGAAGCGGTCAGATTCACTATGAGTTTCTCGGTGCTGTTTATTTGCCTGATGGACCCGGCCAGTTTAACTGGTGCGCCCAGTGTTCCAGAATGGCCTTGGCGGTCTCTGTGGTCCAGTGGATTAAATCCTGCCCCACTTTGAACCTGTCATGTGGTAATTGTTCTAGGTACATTAATGTTTCTCTTATGTACTCGTTTACTCCATCCAGGTGCGTTCTTTCTTCCCACACCAGTAGTTCTGAGTAATTGATGATCGGGAAATACAGCCGAGCGTTAGGCAATCTGTTTCTCGCCATCTTATACGTCCGCTGTATTTCCTTGGTGGTAGTCTGTACACACCTTTGTGTTCTGTTGTTTATACCGAAGGAGAATATGACCATCTCAGGCTGTACCGATATGGTGGCCTTCTCGATCAGGTTACCCGCATGCTGAAACTTAGCTCCTGGGAAGCTGTCTATCTGTAGGTTTGCATGATTTAAATTTCTAATTTTAGAAACATTGGAGTCCCCTATTATTACATACTTCTTTTGGAGGGTTAGACTCCAATCTTGGTTTTTCCTGTTTGTGTTTATGTGTCTATTCGTTGTGTTCACAGGCTCGGATCTCTCCTGTTCCTCAGGAAGGGCTTGATTCAGCACGCGGCTACCCCGATTTTCTCCTTCTGAGTCGGTCTCACTCCCTTCCTCTATCACTCTCCGTCCCTCTTTTAAAAACTGCGAGAGTGCCGAGCACGGGGCCAAGGCCCCTTCAGACTCCTCCGAGTCTTCGGAAAAGAGGAAAGGCGAAGCCATGAGCCTGGTGAGAGACGGTTTTGAGATCGGCGGTCTGACATCTGTGTGCTTTCTCTTCTCGACATGTTTCTGGGGGGTTATATTATCATCTATCACGACCGCGTGCCCTTTTTGATTTAAAACTCTTTCTGGTGTCTCTATATTAGGGTTAACTGCCCCTGTCTGATCCCTTTCCTCAACCACCGTCTCTCTCTCAGGTTCGTTCAATGTTTCTAAATCCACCAATACCTGAGTGATACCCCTTCTGAGGGTTCTCTGCTCCAGGGGCTCTTGGTGTCGGGCGGGTGTGGACGTAGGTGTAAGTGGTCGAGGCTCTTCTGGAGGGTTCTCATCCGCATCGAACGACCAATCCCCCCTCCCAGTAGGGGTGTGTGTCAGATCTGGTACGTTCAACGGTGAGGTCTGTGCGTCCACAGTAATCCTCTCCCGTCTTGTTATCTGTTGTACTACGGTCTCCGTTTGTCTATTAGTGCCCGTGTGTGTTTGTGCTTCAGTGTTCATTTGTACAACATAGAGGGCCTCCACTTTTTCAAGCACCTCTTCGTTCAGTCTCTCACGGAAGTTTTTTCTCGCCCAGTTTGAAGCCACCTCAAATGCTTGTCTCCAATCCGCTTGATTGGTTCTTTCTTTTAATTCTAATAGGACCTCATGTGTGTGGGCCTCGTAGTGTTCCTCTAAAATAAGCTGGGTATTATGTAGCCAGTTTCTGGCGTTACCCTCTAACAGCTCCTCTGTTTTTTTAGAAGGGGCAGCTGGTTTAATGGTATCAATCAGAAACTGTGCCATTTTTCGGAACCCAGTAGGTGTGTTATCTTTGATTTTGGTCGTTACATTATGTAAATGGTGCACAGCACGTATCAGCTCATACATTAGTTTCATGGTGAGCTTTAACCTGGGCGAAGGAGGTATATAATCAGGGTTTCTATCTTTATTAGATTCTTTTTGACGCTCTCTCCCCCTGTTGTTGTTGTTTCTGGGGAGGAAACCGTTCCCTCTATCCCTTTGTGTGTCGTATGTGTTGTGTGAGTTTTTTTTATAAGTCATTCTGGCCGTGGGTCGAGCAGAGTTATAGTAGACCTCACGTCTTGCTCTGGGGTCTAATGGTTCAGAGTCCTGATCATCGTACTCTGTGTACCGTTCTAGTCTAACTCTGTCCCCAGTGCCGTGTTGGTCATTTCTGTTTGTATATCGATAGAACCTGTCGGTATCCACATTGTATCTCTGCTGGTTGTTAAATCTGTTGAGATCACTACTTGTAAGATTCTCAGAGATATTTCTGTCGAATCTGGATGAAACTCTCTCATGTTGTGGGTACTCAGGTTCTATCAAAATGCCGACACTGTTTTTGTTTTTATTTTTGTTACGACCCTTTCTGTTTTTTTTGGTATTGTTTTTCTGTTTTGCCTGATTCAGTTGAAGCACCAACTGGTCCCGTCTCCTCAGCATTGCGTCTCTTTCATCAAACTGATCGTAGATCCTATCTCTATAATCGTCTTCAGGAATGATCTGTAATGATTCTCGTTGTCTGATATTTGTTCTATTTGTATTATTATATCTGAGGTCACGGTTGGCGTTTATAGGGTCGAGTTTAGTGTTTCTGTTGTCACGTCCGGTGTAAGTTTTGTCATATTCGGTAGATTTGTCATTTCTTGTGTTTATTTCTTTTTGAACAAAGTCAAAGATTGTAGGCAGGCGGCGTCCGCCCCTGCCCGTGTTTCTAGACCCCCTGTGTGGTAGAGTGGCCTGTGTGCGTGCGTCGAAGAGAGCGCTCCCATTCCATCCACGACGGGCGTTCTGCTGGAAATCCCTATATCTAGGGTCCCTATTCTCCCACCGTCTTGGATATTGGGGACTGTTCTCTCTTTGTTGTGCTACATATGATTTAGAGTAAAACTCCCTTCCCCTATAAGCTGGAGGATTATTTAAGTGAATACGTGTGCGAGGTGTTTCGCCCCTCTGTCTGTATTCCTGATAATCATACATCTCCGCTTTGTGAGAGGTAGGAAGTCAGTAAAAAAATGATGAGAAATAGAAATAAATATAAAAACAAAATGTCTTTTTCAAATGAAATTGTAAGATGAAAAAGTTGAAAGAAAAAGGAATTCCTCTATTTGAAACAGACGCTTTTTCTGTGCCTCTGCGACGTTTCGAAGTGTGATCACTTCTTCTTCAGGCTAGCTACAGTAAAAAGCGTCGTAGAGTATCTTTATCTATTGATTTGCAACCATAAACACGAGAGTCAGATGTTGACGGCTCGAGCGATTCGGAACGAATGGCTGTGAGCTCGCCCCCGCTACTATTTATCGTCTGCAGCGACGTCATCTTCCTGCGACTCCTCCCCTTGCCGATTTTTCACAAAAACCTGAATAAATATATGTTTATAAATACAATTTTTGCCAATAAAGGTATCAAAAAATTCCTTTATTCATTCTGCATCACATCATGTGTTTTTTATGTTTTTAAAGCGCTGCGCTCAATCGCGATCCCGAAAAATATGAATTAATATATGTTTATAAATACGAATTTCGGAAATAAAGGTATCAAAAAATTCCTTTATTCATTCTGCATCGCATCATGTGCTTTTTGTGTTTTTAGAACGCTGCACTCGATCGCGATACCGGAAATACTATTTCTCCCTATGTTAAACTGTAGTACACTAGACTGGAACATTGTATGGATACTTTATATAATTTCCAGTTGTTTTATCTTCAAATGTGAGTCGATTGAAAGATTGTATTCAACTGTAAACATGCTGTTTCTGCCCCTGGGCTCTGTTTTCTTATATCATCATTCTCTTTTGGTGGTGTACATGTCCAAATCTGTAAACAAATCTCTGCTTTGGTTATTTGAGAATTGTCTTAGCTTTGTATAGTATTGTAATCAATAAAAATGTTTATTTAGGGTGTATTTTTTTATAAAATGCATCGTTAAATCATGGAGTTCTGTCTTTATTGATATTAATTTGCAACCACATTAAGATGTATGAGTAATTAAGTTGTTGGATTGTGTTCCAGGTGTATCCAATTACTTCAATTTCCATCAAATTAATTGATTGTCTGTATATATAGCTGTCTTAATTTCCTGTGATCCACCGTTTTGAGACCTAGTCTTTCAAGTCCACCATCTTGTAGCATGATGTTCCAGTGATTGCATCTAGGGAGGTTTATGTGTTTATTTTTTATACTAGTTGTATTATATGAATTATTAGATGTTTTTGTGAAAATCAAGCTTATTGTGTGTTCAGTCGCTGTTGTTATGAAAAGATCCTTTAGTTGCTATTAGGAATTCATAAAACAGTATGTCGTGACTTTGCTTCCTTCCAGTAGGTGTCCTTGTTCTATTTTATCTCCAATGAATCTCTTTAAGAACTTATAAATGAATTTTCATAAGTGTTTTGAAATGTGAGAATGGGTCCAGGCCGTGGGGCCTACCCCGGACCAAGACAAGAGAGTCCAGAGGCGAGGCACGGGCTTGGTTAGGATTAGAAAAAATCCAAGAGCTGAAGCACAGTCCAGCTCTGGTAATGCGCAGTCCTTCAATACTCCTTCTGGCCGCTCTCCCGACTCAGCCGAGGCCTGCCCCCACGGCCTAGGCCCATCGCTGCACCACCCATATATTTGGTCTTTTTATCGTTGAACCACAGATAGTGAGATTTTTAAACGTATGAACGAGTATTGTTTTTTTAATAATAATAAGTGTTATTTATTAAGGTTTTTATAGTTATTATTAATACTTATGGGTAATACTTCTCCATGTAATTTATTAGGGGTAGAATGGGTAGGGTTAGGATGGGTGGGGTAAAATGATGTGTCTTGGGGTGGAAAGGGTAGGGTTAGGGACGGTGGGGTTATTCTCCATGTAATTTATTAGGGGTAGAATGGGTAGGGTTAGGATGGGTGGGGTAAAATTATATGTCGGGGGGTGGAAAGGGTAGGGTTAGGGATGGTGGGGTTGTGTCCATAAGTGGGGGAATGGGTAGGTTTTAGGTATGGTAGGGGTCAGTCAGTCCAGAGTCCCTCATGTGGGTCTGTGACGGGTAAGGTTAGGGGATGTTTTGTTGTTCCCCTCAGTGAATATAATGTTGCTATACCAATAATAATCTATATGTATATAAATAGATAATCTCACTATCTCAAAAGACAAGAATCCAAGTCTCCTCAGTGGCTCTCCCCCATTTCTTAGGCCTCATTCAGTCCTCTTGGATACAGAGTGTTGAGTCTGTTTATCCAAAGTCTTTCTGCTCTTAGTCTGTCCCTTAGACTCCACAAAGGGTTAGTTTGTAATATAGTAGCTCTAAGAGAGGGGAGGCCATGTAATAGGAAATGTTGGATCAAAAACCTGCGCTTGTGGATTTTATGGATGATGTTGTGAGTGTGCTGGTATATTCTTGTTCTCACCTCATTTTTAGTCTGTCCGACATACTGTTTGTTGCACTTTGTGCAGAAAATCAAGTAGACACAATTAGTGGTGTCTGGAGAGAGAGTTCTGTCCACTTGATAAATTTGCTTCGTGGTTACATTTTTTATCCATTTCAGAGCCAGATAGTACTTGCACGGTCTTTGTTTCCCGGTTGTTCTTTTACTTTTAACTTTACTGTGTACTAGAATATCTAATAGGTTTTTGTTCCTTCTGTAGGCCGCGATTGGTTTATGTCTCTGTAAAATCTCTGTGTCTTCTAAAAATTTGGAGAAATTTTGTTTAGCAGTCAAATTGAGTTGTTTGCTCTGAAATGAATAAAAAGCCACCAAGGGAAGTATTTTAGTTTCACCCGTTTGAGTTGGCGCTTTGGGGTCACTTATGGATTTAAGGAAGTTTCTGAGGACGGATCTTAAAAAACTTCTACCGTATCCTCTATCTTTCAATGCACCGAAGAGTGTTTTTGTGGCTTTTACGAACTCCTCTTCCTCCGAGCAAATTCGATGGAATCTTAAAAGCTGGGATTTCAGTATCCCTTTAAAAGTATGCCCGGGATGAAAACTGTTTTTGTGTAGAAGACAGTGAGTGTCGGTCTCCTTAAAGTAAACACGGTAGTCCAGTTTGTTTTTCTCCTCAAATTTAGTGCCTTTATAAGTGATCACATCCAAAAAGTTAACTTCTTTACTGTCCAATTCATACTTCACTGTAATTGATTTCTGATGTGTGTTCAGATGCTCAATAAATTTAATAAACTCTTCTCTCGAATGCTCCCAGACACCCCAAATGTCATCCAAAAATCGGTAATAGGCAAACGGTTTCAAAATGGCCGTCGCCAGCGCGGTCTGTTCCCAGTGCGCCATGAAAATGTTGGCGTACGAGGGTGCGAATTTCTTACCCATGGCAGTACCCTTGGTTTGGAGGAAGAATTTCGAATCAAACTCAAAGTCATTTTTGGTCAAATTAATCTCCAGTAGTTTCAAGATATACTCATCGGGTCTACTGCCATGGGGAAATTTATTCATGCACCCTCGTACGGCCGACAATCCTGCCTCCGTCTCGATGTTCGTGTAGAGACTGTCGACATCGATTGTGAAGAGCAGGGCGTCGGTGGGAATCCTCAGGTCTTTAGTCTTCTCAATGAAGTCATACGTGTCTCTCAAATAGCTTGGATGCTTTTGTGAAATAGGGTTCAAGTGGTACTCGATGAATTCTGCGGTGTTGTACGTTTCGCTATTGCAATCCGATACAATGGGCCTGCCGGGTGGTATTTTACCCGGCAGGCTCCATTTTTTTCTTTCTTTGTGGATCTTTGGTAAAAGATAAAACCTGCGTACCCTTGGCACGGCAGGGCCTGAAAGGTATTCCCACTGCTTTCTATTGATGATCCTTCTATCGTGCATCTCCTCAAGTATCTCTCCCACCTCAAGTTTGGTTTGTGGGTAGATAGGTTTATCGAGAGGAGTATAATGATCCGTGTTCTCTAACTGCTTCATTCCCTCCCACAAATAGTCTTTTTTATCTAAAAGTACAACAGCGTTGCCTTTATCGGCTTGCTTGATGACGATATCTGTATTGTTTTTGAGGAGACTGAGGGCCCTTTCTTCTTCTCGGGTCAGATTAGGTTCCTCTCTCCAGTTCCAGTGCAGATGTCGGAACGCCTGTAGGTCGGCGTCGATGATCTTATGGACCTGCGTGGGAAGTCTGGAGAGAGGAGGTGTCCACTCCGATCCGAGGGTGAAGGGGGTCTTTTCTTTCGTTTTTTTCTTTTTCTCAAAGAAGGCCTCTAATTTGATCCTCCTGTGGTATTTTTGTAAATCTTTTAGTAACTCGATCTTCAACGTTTTCAAATTTCTAGGTGCCGGTACGAATGACAGACCTTTCAGTAAGAGTGATTCTTGTGTTTTTGTGAGATGGAATGAAGCGGTCAGATTCACTATGAGTTTCTCGGTGCTGTTTATTTGCCTGATGGACCCGGCCAGTTTAACTGGTGCGCCCAGTGTTCCAGAATGGCCTTGGCGGTCTCTGTGGTCCAGTGGATTAAATCCTGCCCCACTTTGAACCTGTCATGTGGTAATTGTTCTAGGTACATTAATGTTTCTCTTATGTACTCGTTTACTCCATCCAGGTGCGTTCTTTCTTCCCACACCAGTAGTTCTGAGTAATTGATGATCGGGAAATACAGCCGAGCGTTAGGCAATCTGTTTCTCGCCATCTTATACGTCCGCTGTATTTCCTTGGTGGTAGTCTGTACACACCTTTGTGTTCTGTTGTTTATACCGAAGGAGAATATGACCATCTCAGGCTGTACCGATATGGTGGCCTTCTCGATCAGGTTACCCGCATGCTGAAACTTAGCTCCTGGGAAGCTGTCTATCTGTAGGTTTGCATGATTTAAATTTCTAATTTTAGAAACATTGGAGTCCCCTATTATTACATACTTCTTTTGGAGGGTTAGACTCCAATCTTGGTTTTTCCTGTTTGTGTTTATGTGTCTATTCGTTGTGTTCACAGGCTCGGATCTCTCCTGTTCCTCAGGAAGGGCTTGATTCAGCACGCGGCTACCCCGATTTTCTCCTTCTGAGTCGGTCTCACTCCCTTCCTCTATCACTCTCCGTCCCTCTTTTAAAAACTGCGAGAGTGCCGAGCACGGGGCCAAGGCCCCTTCAGACTCCTCCGAGTCTTCGGAAAAGAGGAAAGGCGAAGCCATGAGCCTGGTGAGAGACGGTTTTGAGATCGGCGGTCTGACATCTGTGTGCTTTCTCTTCTCGACATGTTTCTGGGGGGTTATATTATCATCTATCACGACCGCGTGCCCTTTTTGATTTAAAACTCTTTCTGGTGTCTCTATATTAGGGTTAACTGCCCCTGTCTGATCCCTTTCCTCAACCACCGTCTCTCTCTCAGGTTCGTTCAATGTTTCTAAATCCACCAATACCTGAGTGATACCCCTTCTGAGGGTTCTCTGCTCCAGGGGCTCTTGGTGTCGGGCGGGTGTGGACGTAGGTGTAAGTGGTCGAGGCTCTTCTGGAGGGTTCTCATCCGCATCGAACGACCAATCCCCCCTCCCAGTAGGGGTGTGTGTCAGATCTGGTACGTTCAACGGTGAGGTCTGTGCGTCCACAGTAATCCTCTCCCGTCTTGTTATCTGTTGTACTACGGTCTCCGTTTGTCTATTAGTGCCCGTGTGTGTTTGTGCTTCAGTGTTCATTTGTACAACATAGAGGGCCTCCACTTTTTCAAGCACCTCTTCGTTCAGTCTCTCACGGAAGTTTTTTCTCGCCCAGTTTGAAGCCACCTCAAATGCTTGTCTCCAATCCGCTTGATTGGTTCTTTCTTTTAATTCTAATAGGACCTCATGTGTGTGGGCCTCGTAGTGTTCCTCTAAAATAAGCTGGGTATTATGTAGCCAGTTTCTGGCGTTACCCTCTAACAGCTCCTCTGTTTTTTTAGAAGGGGCAGCTGGTTTAATGGTATCAATCAGAAACTGTGCCATTTTTCGGAACCCAGTAGGTGTGTTATCTTTGATTTTGGTCGTTACATTATGTAAATGGTGCACAGCACGTATCAGCTCATACATTAGTTTCATGGTGAGCTTTAACCTGGGCGAAGGAGGTATATAATCAGGGTTTCTATCTTTATTAGATTCTTTTTGACGCTCTCTCCCCCTGTTGTTGTTGTTTCTGGGGAGGAAACCGTTCCCTCTATCCCTTTGTGTGTCGTATGTGTTGTGTGAGTTTTTTTTATAAGTCATTCTGGCCGTGGGTCGAGCAGAGTTATAGTAGACCTCACGTCTTGCTCTGGGGTCTAATGGTTCAGAGTCCTGATCATCGTACTCTGTGTACCGTTCTAGTCTAACTCTGTCCCCAGTGCCGTGTTGGTCATTTCTGTTTGTATATCGATAGAACCTGTCGGTATCCACATTGTATCTCTGCTGGTTGTTAAATCTGTTGAGATCACTACTTGTAAGATTCTCAGAGATATTTCTGTCGAATCTGGATGAAACTCTCTCATGTTGTGGGTACTCAGGTTCTATCAAAATGCCGACACTGTTTTTGTTTTTATTTTTGTTACGACCCTTTCTGTTTTTTTTGGTATTGTTTTTCTGTTTTGCCTGATTCAGTTGAAGCACCAACTGGTCCCGTCTCCTCAGCATTGCGTCTCTTTCATCAAACTGATCGTAGATCCTATCTCTATAATCGTCTTCAGGAATGATCTGTAATGATTCTCGTTGTCTGATATTTGTTCTATTTGTATTATTATATCTGAGGTCACGGTTGGCGTTTATAGGGTCGAGTTTAGTGTTTCTGTTGTCACGTCCGGTGTAAGTTTTGTCATATTCGGTAGATTTGTCATTTCTTGTGTTTATTTCTTTTTGAACAAAGTCAAAGATTGTAGGCAGGCGGCGTCCGCCCCTGCCCGTGTTTCTAGACCCCCTGTGTGGTAGAGTGGCCTGTGTGCGTGCGTCGAAGAGAGCGCTCCCATTCCATCCACGACGGGCGTTCTGCTGGAAATCCCTATATCTAGGGTCCCTATTCTCCCACCGTCTTGGATATTGGGGACTGTTCTCTCTTTGTTGTGCTACATATGATTTAGAGTAAAACTCCCTTCCCCTATAAGCTGGAGGATTATTTAAGTGAATACGTGTGCGAGGTGTTTCGCCCCTCTGTCTGTATTCCTGATAATCATACATCTCCGCTTTGTGAGAGGTAGGAAGTCAGTAAAAAAATGATGAGAAATAGAAATAAATATAAAAACAAAATGTCTTTTTCAAATGAAATTGTAAGATGAAAAAGTTGAAAGAAAAAGGAATTCCTCTATTTGAAACAGACGCTTTTTCTGTGCCTCTGCGACGTTTCGAAGTGTGATCACTTCTTCTTCAGGCTAGCTACAGTAAAAAGCGTCGTAGAGTATCTTTATCTATTGATTTGCAACCATAAACACGAGAGTCAGATGTTGACGGCTCGAGCGATTCGGAACGAATGGCTGTGAGCTCGCCCCCGCTACTATTTATCGTCTGCAGCGACGTCATCTTCCTGCGACTCCTCCCCTTGCCGATTTTTCACAAAAACCTGAATAAATATATGTTTATAAATACAATTTTTGCCAATAAAGGTATCAAAAAATTCCTTTATTCATTCTGCATCACATCATGTGTTTTTTATGTTTTTAAAGCGCTGCGCTCAATCGCGATCCCGAAAAATATGAATTAATATATGTTTATAAATACGAATTTCGGAAATAAAGGTATCAAAAAATTCCTTTATTCATTCTGCATCGCATCATGTGCTTTTTGTGTTTTTAGAACGCTGCACTCGATCGCGATACCGGAAATACTATTTCTCCCTATGTTAAACTGTAGTACACTAGACTGGAACATTGTATGGATACTTTATATAATTTCCAGTTGTTTTATCTTCAAATGTGAGTCGATTGAAAGATTGTATTCAACTGTAAACATGCTGTTTCTGCCCCTGGGCTCTGTTTTCTTATATCATCATTCTCTTTTGGTGGTGTACATGTCCAAATCTGTAAACAAATCTCTGCTTTGGTTATTTGAGAATTGTCTTAGCTTTGTATAGTATTGTAATCAATAAAAATGTTTATTTAGGGTGTATTTTTTTATAAAATGCATCGTTAAATCATGGAGTTCTGTCTTTATTGATATTAATTTGCAACCACATTAAGATGTATGAGTAATTAAGTTGTTGGATTGTGTTCCAGGTGTATCCAATTACTTCAATTTCCATCAAATTAATTGATTGTCTGTATATATAGCTGTCTTAATTTCCTGTGATCCACCGTTTTGAGACCTAGTCTTTCAAGTCCACCATCTTGTAGCATGATGTTCCAGTGATTGCATCTAGGGAGGTTTATGTGTTTATTTTTTATACTAGTTGTATTATATGAATTATTAGATGTTTTTGTGAAAATCAAGCTTATTGTGTGTTCAGTCGCTGTTGTTATGAAAAGATCCTTTAGTTGCTATTAGGAATTCATAAAACAGTATGTCGTGACTTTGCTTCCTTCCAGTAGGTGTCCTTGTTCTATTTTATCTCCAATGAATCTCTTTAAGAACTTATAAATGAATTTTCATAAGTGTTTTGAAATGTGAGAATGGGTCCAGGCCGTGGGGCCTACCCCGGACCAAGACAAGAGAGTCCAGAGGCGAGGCACGGGCTTGGTTAGGATTAGAAAAAATCCAAGAGCTGAAGCACAGTCCAGCTCTGGTAATGCGCAGTCCTTCAATACTCCTTCTGGCCGCTCTCCCGACTCAGCCGAGGCCTGCCCCCACGGCCTAGGCCCATCGCTGCACCACCCATATATTTGGTCTTTTTATCGTTGAACCACAGATAGTGAGATTTTTAAACGTATGAACGAGTATTGTTTTTTTAATAATAATAAGTGTTATTTATTAAGGTTTTTATAGTTATTATTAATACTTATGGGTAATACTTCTCCATGTAATTTATTAGGGGTAGAATGGGTAGGGTTAGGATGGGTGGGGTAAAATGATGTGTCTTGGGGTGGAAAGGGTAGGGTTAGGGACGGTGGGGTTATTCTCCATGTAATTTATTAGGGGTAGAATGGGTAGGGTTAGGATGGGTGGGGTAAAATTATATGTCGGGGGGTGGAAAGGGTAGGGTTAGGGATGGTGGGGTTGTGTCCATAAGTGGGGGAATGGGTAGGTTTTAGGTATGGTAGGGGTCAGTCAGTCCAGAGTCCCTCATGTGGGTCTGTGACGGGTAAGGTTAGGGGATGTTTTGTTGTTCCCCTCAGTGAATATAATGTTGCTATACCAATAATAATCTATATGTATATAAATAGATAATCTCACTATCTCAAAAGACAAGAATCCAAGTCTCCTCAGTGGCTCTCCCCCATTTCTTAGGCCTCATTCAGTCCTCTTGGATACAGAGTGTTGAGTCTGTTTATCCAAAGTCTTTCTGCTCTTAGTCTGTCCCTTAGACTCCACAAAGGGTTAGTTTGTAATATAGTAGCTCTAAGAGAGGGGAGGCCATGTAATAGGAAATGTTGGATCAAAAACCTGCGCTTGTGGATTTTATGGATGATGTTGTGAGTGTGCTGGTATATTCTTGTTCTCACCTCATTTTTAGTCTGTCCGACATACTGTTTGTTGCACTTTGTGCAGAAAATCAAGTAGACACAATTAGTGGTGTCTGGAGAGAGAGTTCTGTCCACTTGATAAATTTGCTTCGTGGTTACATTTTTTATCCATTTCAGAGCCAGATAGTACTTGCACGGTCTTTGTTTCCCGGTTGTTCTTTTACTTTTAACTTTACTGTGTACTAGAATATCTAATAGGTTTTTGTTCCTTCTGTAGGCCGCGATTGGTTTATGTCTCTGTAAAATCTCTGTGTCTTCTAAAAATTTGGAGAAATTTTGTTTAGCAGTCAAATTGAGTTGTTTGCTCTGAAATGAATAAAAAGCCACCAAGGGAAGTATTTTAGTTTCACCCGTTTGAGTTGGCGCTTTGGGGTCACTTATGGATTTAAGGAAGTTTCTGAGGACGGATCTTAAAAAACTTCTACCGTATCCTCTATCTTTCAATGCACCGAAGAGTGTTTTTGTGGCTTTTACGAACTCCTCTTCCTCCGAGCAAATTCGATGGAATCTTAAAAGCTGGGATTTCAGTATCCCTTTAAAAGTATGCCCGGGATGAAAACTGTTTTTGTGTAGAAGACAGTGAGTGTCGGTCTCCTTAAAGTAAACACGGTAGTCCAGTTTGTTTTTCTCCTCAAATTTAGTGCCTTTATAAGTGATCACATCCAAAAAGTTAACTTCTTTACTGTCCAATTCATACTTCACTGTAATTGATTTCTGATGTGTGTTCAGATGCTCAATAAATTTAATAAACTCTTCTCTCGAATGCTCCCAGACACCCCAAATGTCATCCAAAAATCGGTAATAGGCAAACGGTTTCAAAATGGCCGTCGCCAGCGCGGTCTGTTCCCAGTGCGCCATGAAAATGTTGGCGTACGAGGGTGCGAATTTCTTACCCATGGCAGTACCCTTGGTTTGGAGGAAGAATTTCGAATCAAACTCAAAGTCATTTTTGGTCAAATTAATCTCCAGTAGTTTCAAGATATACTCATCGGGTCTACTGCCATGGGGAAATTTATTCATGCACCCTCGTACGGCCGACAATCCTGCCTCCGTCTCGATGTTCGTGTAGAGACTGTCGACATCGATTGTGAAGAGCAGGGCGTCGGTGGGAATCCTCAGGTCTTTAGTCTTCTCAATGAAGTCATACGTGTCTCTCAAATAGCTTGGATGCTTTTGTGAAATAGGGTTCAAGTGGTACTCGATGAATTCTGCGGTGTTGTACGTTTCGCTATTGCAATCCGATACAATGGGCCTGCCGGGTGGTATTTTACCCGGCAGGCTCCATTTTTTTCTTTCTTTGTGGATCTTTGGTAAAAGATAAAACCTGCGTACCCTTGGCACGGCAGGGCCTGAAAGGTATTCCCACTGCTTTCTATTGATGATCCTTCTATCGTGCATCTCCTCAAGTATCTCTCCCACCTCAAGTTTGGTTTGTGGGTAGATAGGTTTATCGAGAGGAGTATAATGATCCGTGTTCTCTAACTGCTTCATTCCCTCCCACAAATAGTCTTTTTTATCTAAAAGTACAACAGCGTTGCCTTTATCGGCTTGCTTGATGACGATATCTGTATTGTTTTTGAGGAGACTGAGGGCCCTTTCTTCTTCTCGGGTCAGATTAGGTTCCTCTCTCCAGTTCCAGTGCAGATGTCGGAACGCCTGTAGGTCGGCGTCGATGATCTTATGGACCTGCGTGGGAAGTCTGGAGAGAGGAGGTGTCCACTCCGATCCGAGGGTGAAGGGGGTCTTTTCTTTCGTTTTTTTCTTTTTCTCAAAGAAGGCCTCTAATTTGATCCTCCTGTGGTATTTTTGTAAATCTTTTAGTAACTCGATCTTCAACGTTTTCAAATTTCTAGGTGCCGGTACGAATGACAGACCTTTCAGTAAGAGTGATTCTTGTGTTTTTGTGAGATGGAATGAAGCGGTCAGATTCACTATGAGTTTCTCGGTGCTGTTTATTTGCCTGATGGACCCGGCCAGTTTAACTGGTGCGCCCAGTGTTCCAGAATGGCCTTGGCGGTCTCTGTGGTCCAGTGGATTAAATCCTGCCCCACTTTGAACCTGTCATGTGGTAATTGTTCTAGGTACATTAATGTTTCTCTTATGTACTCGTTTACTCCATCCAGGTGCGTTCTTTCTTCCCACACCAGTAGTTCTGAGTAATTGATGATCGGGAAATACAGCCGAGCGTTAGGCAATCTGTTTCTCGCCATCTTATACGTCCGCTGTATTTCCTTGGTGGTAGTCTGTACACACCTTTGTGTTCTGTTGTTTATACCGAAGGAGAATATGACCATCTCAGGCTGTACCGATATGGTGGCCTTCTCGATCAGGTTACCCGCATGCTGAAACTTAGCTCCTGGGAAGCTGTCTATCTGTAGGTTTGCATGATTTAAATTTCTAATTTTCGAAACATTGGAGTCCCCTATTATTACATACTTCTTTTGGAGGGTTAGACTCCAATCTTGGTTTTTCCTGTTTGTGTTTATGTGTCTATTCGTTGTGTTCACAGGCTCGGATCTCTCCTGTTCCTCAGGAAGGGCTTGATTCAGCACGCGGCTACCCCGATTTTCTCCTTCTGAGTCGGTCTCACTCCCTTCCTCTATCACTCTCCGTCCCTCTTTTAAAAACTGCGAGAGTGCCGAGCACGGGGCCAAGGCCCCTTCAGACTCCTCCGAGTCTTCGGAAAAGAGGAAAGGCGAAGCCATGAGCCTGGTGAGAGACGGTTTTGAGATCGGCGGTCTGACATCTGTGTGCTTTCTCTTCTCGACATGTTTCTGGGGGGTTATATTATCATCTATCACGACCGCGTGCCCTTTTTGATTTAAAACTCTTTCTGGTGTCTCTATATTAGGGTTAACTGCCCCTGTCTGATCCCTTTCCTCAACCACCGTCTCTCTCTCAGGTTCGTTCAATGTTTCTAAATCCACCAATACCTGAGTGATACCCCTTCTGAGGGTTCTCTGCTCCAGGGGCTCTTGGTGTCGGGCGGGTGTGGACGTAGGTGTAAGTGGTCGAGGCTCTTCTGGAGGGTTCTCATCCGCATCGAACGACCAATCCCCCCTCCCAGTAGGGGTGTGTGTCAGATCTGGTACGTTCAACGGTGAGGTCTGTGCGTCCACAGTAATCCTCTCCCGTCTTGTTATCTGTTGTACTACGGTCTCCGTTTGTCTATTAGTGCCCGTGTGTGTTTGTGCTTCAGTGTTCATTTGTACAACATAGAGGGCCTCCACTTTTTCAAGCACCTCTTCGTTCAGTCTCTCACGGAAGTTTTTTCTCGCCCAGTTTGAAGCCACCTCAAATGCTTGTCTCCAATCCGCTTGATTGGTTCTTTCTTTTAATTCTAATAGGACCTCATGTGTGTGGGCCTCGTAGTGTTCCTCTAAAATAAGCTGGGTATTATGTAGCCAGTTTCTGGCGTTACCCTCTAACAGCTCCTCTGTTTTTTTAGAAGGGGCAGCTGGTTTAATGGTATCAATCAGAAACTGTGCCATTTTTCGGAACCCAGTAGGTGTGTTATCTTTGATTTTGGTCGTTACATTATGTAAATGGTGCACAGCACGTATCAGCTCATACATTAGTTTCATGGTGAGCTTTAACCTGGGCGAAGGAGGTATATAATCAGGGTTTCTATCTTTATTAGATTCTTTTTGACGCTCTCTCCCCCTGTTGTTGTTGTTTCTGGGGAGGAAACCGTTCCCTCTATCCCTTTGTGTGTCGTATGTGTTGTGTGAGTTTTTTTTATAAGTCATTCTGGCCGTGGGTCGAGCAGAGTTATAGTAGACCTCACGTCTTGCTCTGGGGTCTAATGGTTCAGAGTCCTGATCATCGTACTCTGTGTACCGTTCTAGTCTAACTCTGTCCCCAGTGCCGTGTTGGTCATTTCTGTTTGTATATCGATAGAACCTGTCGGTATCCACATTGTATCTCTGCTGGTTGTTAAATCTGTTGAGATCACTACTTGTAAGATTCTCAGAGATATTTCTGTCGAATCTGGATGAAACTCTCTCATGTTGTGGGTACTCAGGTTCTATCAAAATGCCGACACTGTTTTTGTTTTTATTTTTGTTACGACCCTTTCTGTTTTTTTTGGTATTGTTTTTCTGTTTTGCCTGATTCAGTTGAAGCACCAACTGGTCCCGTCTCCTCAGCATTGCGTCTCTTTCATCAAACTGATCGTAGATCCTATCTCTATAATCGTCTTCAGGAATGATCTGTAATGATTCTCGTTGTCTGATATTTGTTCTATTTGTATTATTATATCTGAGGTCACGGTTGGCGTTTATAGGGTCGAGTTTAGTGTTTCTGTTGTCACGTCCGGTGTAAGTTTTGTCATATTCGGTAGATTTGTCATTTCTTGTGTTTATTTCTTTTTGAACAAAGTCAAAGATTGTAGGCAGGCGGCGTCCGCCCCTGCCCGTGTTTCTAGACCCCCTGTGTGGTAGAGTGGCCTGTGTGCGTGCGTCGAAGAGAGCGCTCCCATTCCATCCACGACGGGCGTTCTGCTGGAAATCCCTATATCTAGGGTCCCTATTCTCCCACCGTCTTGGATATTGGGGACTGTTCTCTCTTTGTTGTGCTACATATGATTTAGAGTAAAACTCCCTTCCCCTATAAGCTGGAGGATTATTTAAGTGAATACGTGTGCGAGGTGTTTCGCCCCTCTGTCTGTATTCCTGATAATCATACATCTCCGCTTTGTGAGAGGTAGGAAGTCAGTAAAAAAATGATGAGAAATAGAAATAAATATAAAAACAAAATGTCTTTTTCAAATGAAATTGTAAGATGAAAAAGTTGAAAGAAAAAGGAATTCCTCTATTTGAAACAGACGCTTTTTCTGTGCCTCTGCGACGTTTCGAAGTGTGATCACTTCTTCTTCAGGCTAGCTACAGTAAAAAGCGTCGTAGAGTATCTTTATCTATTGATTTGCAACCATAAACACGAGAGTCAGATGTTGACGGCTCGAGCGATTCGGAACGAATGGCTGTGAGCTCGCCCCCGCTACTATTTATCGTCTGCAGCGACGTCATCTTCCTGCGACTCCTCCCCTTGCCGATTTTTCACAAAAACCTGAATAAATATATGTTTATAAATACAATTTTTGCCAATAAAGGTATCAAAAAATTCCTTTATTCATTCTGCATCACATCATGTGTTTTTTATGTTTTTAAAGCGCTGCGCTCAATCGCGATCCCGAAAAATATGAATTAATATATGTTTATAAATACGAATTTCGGAAATAAAGGTATCAAAAAATTCCTTTATTCATTCTGCATCGCATCATGTGCTTTTTGTGTTTTTAGAACGCTGCACTCGATCGCGATACCGGAAATACTATTTCTCCCTATGTTAAACTGTAGTACACTAGACTGGAACATTGTATGGATACTTTATATAATTTCCAGTTGTTTTATCTTCAAATGTGAGTCGATTGAAAGATTGTATTCAACTGTAAACATGCTGTTTCTGCCCCTGGGCTCTGTTTTCTTATATCATCATTCTCTTTTGGTGGTGTACATGTCCAAATCTGTAAACAAATCTCTGCTTTGGTTATTTGAGAATTGTCTTAGCTTTGTATAGTATTGTAATCAATAAAAATGTTTATTTAGGGTGTATTTTTTTATAAAATGCATCGTTAAATCATGGAGTTCTGTCTTTATTGATATTAATTTGCAACCACATTAAGATGTATGAGTAATTAAGTTGTTGGATTGTGTTCCAGGTGTATCCAATTACTTCAATTTCCATCAAATTAATTGATTGTCTGTATATATAGCTGTCTTAATTTCCTGTGATCCACCGTTTTGAGACCTAGTCTTTCAAGTCCACCATCTTGTAGCATGATGTTCCAGTGATTGCATCTAGGGAGGTTTATGTGTTTATTTTTTATACTAGTTGTATTATATGAATTATTAGATGTTTTTGTGAAAATCAAGCTTATTGTGTGTTCAGTCGCTGTTGTTATGAAAAGATCCTTTAGTTGCTATTAGGAATTCATAAAACAGTATGTCGTGACTTTGCTTCCTTCCAGTAGGTGTCCTTGTTCTATTTTATCTCCAATGAATCTCTTTAAGAACTTATAAATGAATTTTCATAAGTGTTTTGAAATGTGAGAATGGGTCCAGGCCGTGGGGCCTACCCCGGACCAAGACAAGAGAGTCCAGAGGCGAGGCACGGGCTTGGTTAGGATTAGAAAAAATCCAAGAGCTGAAGCACAGTCCAGCTCTGGTAATGCGCAGTCCTTCAATACTCCTTCTGGCCGCTCTCCCGACTCAGCCGAGGCCTGCCCCCACGGCCTAGGCCCATCGCTGCACCACCCATATATTTGGTCTTTTTATCGTTGAACCACAGATAGTGAGATTTTTAAACGTATGAACGAGTATTGTTTTTTTAATAATAATAAGTGTTATTTATTAAGGTTTTTATAGTTATTATTAATACTTATGGGTAATACTTCTCCATGTAATTTATTAGGGGTAGAATGGGTAGGGTTAGGATGGGTGGGGTAAAATGATGTGTCTTGGGGTGGAAAGGGTAGGGTTAGGGACGGTGGGGTTATTCTCCATGTAATTTATTAGGGGTAGAATGGGTAGGGTTAGGATGGGTGGGGTAAAATTATATGTCGGGGGGTGGAAAGGGTAGGGTTAGGGATGGTGGGGTTGTGTCCATAAGTGGGGGAATGGGTAGGTTTTAGGTATGGTAGGGGTCAGTCAGTCCAGAGTCCCTCATGTGGGTCTGTGACGGGTAAGGTTAGGGGATGTTTTGTTGTTCCCCTCAGTGAATATAATGTTGCTATACCAATAATAATCTATATGTATATAAATAGATAATCTCACTATCTCAAAAGACAAGAATCCAAGTCTCCTCAGTGGCTCTCCCCCATTTCTTAGGCCTCATTCAGTCCTCTTGGATACAGAGTGTTGAGTCTGTTTATCCAAAGTCTTTCTGCTCTTAGTCTGTCCCTTAGACTCCACAAAGGGTTAGTTTGTAATATAGTAGCTCTAAGAGAGGGGAGGCCATGTAATAGGAAATGTTGGATCAAAAACCTGCGCTTGTGGATTTTATGGATGATGTTGTGAGTGTGCTGGTATATTCTTGTTCTCACCTCATTTTTAGTCTGTCCGACATACTGTTTGTTGCACTTTGTGCAGAAAATCAAGTAGACACAATTAGTGGTGTCTGGAGAGAGAGTTCTGTCCACTTGATAAATTTGCTTCGTGGTTACATTTTTTATCCATTTCAGAGCCAGATAGTACTTGCACGGTCTTTGTTTCCCGGTTGTTCTTTTACTTTTAACTTTACTGTGTACTAGAATATCTAATAGGTTTTTGTTCCTTCTGTAGGCCGCGATTGGTTTATGTCTCTGTAAAATCTCTGTGTCTTCTAAAAATTTGGAGAAATTTTGTTTAGCAGTCAAATTGAGTTGTTTGCTCTGAAATGAATAAAAAGCCACCAAGGGAAGTATTTTAGTTTCACCCGTTTGAGTTGGCGCTTTGGGGTCACTTATGGATTTAAGGAAGTTTCTGAGGACGGATCTTAAAAAACTTCTACCGTATCCTCTATCTTTCAATGCACCGAAGAGTGTTTTTGTGGCTTTTACGAACTCCTCTTCCTCCGAGCAAATTCGATGGAATCTTAAAAGCTGGGATTTCAGTATCCCTTTAAAAGTATGCCCGGGATGAAAACTGTTTTTGTGTAGAAGACAGTGAGTGTCGGTCTCCTTAAAGTAAACACGGTAGTCCAGTTTGTTTTTCTCCTCAAATTTAGTGCCTTTATAAGTGATCACATCCAAAAAGTTAACTTCTTTACTGTCCAATTCATACTTCACTGTAATTGATTTCTGATGTGTGTTCAGATGCTCAATAAATTTAATAAACTCTTCTCTCGAATGCTCCCAGACACCCCAAATGTCATCCAAAAATCGGTAATAGGCAAACGGTTTCAAAATGGCCGTCGCCAGCGCGGTCTGTTCCCAGTGCGCCATGAAAATGTTGGCGTACGAGGGTGCGAATTTCTTACCCATGGCAGTACCCTTGGTTTGGAGGAAGAATTTCGAATCAAACTCAAAGTCATTTTTGGTCAAATTAATCTCCAGTAGTTTCAAGATATACTCATCGGGTCTACTGCCATGGGGAAATTTATTCATGCACCCTCGTACGGCCGACAATCCTGCCTCCGTCTCGATGTTCGTGTAGAGACTGTCGACATCGATTGTGAAGAGCAGGGCGTCGGTGGGAATCCTCAGGTCTTTAGTCTTCTCAATGAAGTCATACGTGTCTCTCAAATAGCTTGGATGCTTTTGTGAAATAGGGTTCAAGTGGTACTCGATGAATTCTGCGGTGTTGTACGTTTCGCTATTGCAATCCGATACAATGGGCCTGCCGGG
Source organism: Carassius carassius (assembly GCF_963082965.1). Classification (NCBI taxonomy): domain Eukaryota; kingdom Metazoa; phylum Chordata; class Actinopteri; order Cypriniformes; family Cyprinidae; genus Carassius; species Carassius carassius. The sequence goes on from NW_026775200.1 coordinate 58,967, forward strand.
TGGTATTTTACCCGGCAGGCTCCATTTTTTTCTTTCTTTGTGGATCTTTGGTAAAAGATAAAACCTGCGTACCCTTGGCACGGCAGGGCCTGAAAGGTATTCCCACTGCTTTCTATTGATGATCCTTCTATCGTGCATCTCCTCAAGTATCTCTCCCACCTCAAGTTTGGTTTGTGGGTAGATAGGTTTATCGAGAGGAGTATAATGATCCGTGTTCTCTAACTGCTTCATTCCCTCCCACAAATAGTCTTTTTTATCTAAAAGTACAACAGCGTTGCCTTTATCGGCTTGCTTGATGACGATATCTGTATTGTTTTTGAGGAGACTGAGGGCCCTTTCTTCTTCTCGGGTCAGATTAGGTTCCTCTCTCCAGTTCCAGTGCAGATGTCGGAACGCCTGTAGGTCGGCGTCGATGATCTTATGGACCTGCGTGGGAAGTCTGGAGAGAGGAGGTGTCCACTCCGATCCGAGGGTGAAGGGGGTCTTTTCTTTCGTTTTTTTCTTTTTCTCAAAGAAGGCCTCTAATTTGATCCTCCTGTGGTATTTTTGTAAATCTTTTAGTAACTCGATCTTCAACGTTTTCAAATATCTAGGTGCCGGTACGAATGACAGACCTTTCAGTAAGAGTGATTCTTGTGTTTTTGTGAGATGGAATGAAGCGGTCAGATTCACTATGAGTTTCTCGGTGCTGTTTATTTGCCTGATGGACCCGGCCAGTTTAACTGGTGCGCCCAGTGTTCCAGAATGGCCTTGGCGGTCTCTGTGGTCCAGTGGATTAAATCCTGCCCCACTTTGAACCTGTCATGTGGTAATTGTTCTAGGTACATTAATGTTTCTCTTATGTACTCGTTTACTCCATCCAGGTGCGTTCTTTCTTCCCACACCAGTAGTTCTGAGTAATTGATGATCGGGAAATACAGCCGAGCGTTAGGCAATCTGTTTCTCGCCATCTTATACGTCCGCTGTATTTCCTTGGTGGTAGTCTGTACACACCTTTGTGTTCTGTTGTTTATACCGAAGGAGAATATGACCATCTCAGGCTGTACCGATATGGTGGCCTTCTCGATCAGGTTACCCGCATGCTGAAACTTAGCTCCTGGGAAGCTGTCTATCTGTAGGTTTGCATGATTTAAATTTCTAATTTTAGAAACATTGGAGTCCCCTATTATTACATACTTCTTTTGGAGGGTTAGACTCCAATCTTGGTTTTTCCTGTTTGTGTTTATGTGTCTATTCGTTGTGTTCACAGGCTCGGATCTCTCCTGTTCCTCAGGAAGGGCTTGATTCAGCACGCGGCTACCCCGATTTTCTCCTTCTGAGTCGGTCTCACTCCCTTCCTCTATCACTCTCCGTCCCTCTTTTAAAAACTGCGAGAGTGCCGAGCACGGGGCCAAGGCCCCTTCAGACTCCTCCGAGTCTTCGGAAAAGAGGAAAGGCGAAGCCATGAGCCTGGTGAGAGACGGTTTTGAGATCGGCGGTCTGACATCTGTGTGCTTTCTCTTCTCGACATGTTTCTGGGGGGTTATATTATCATCTATCACGACCGCGTGCCCTTTTTGATTTAAAACTCTTTCTGGTGTCTCTATATTAGGGTTAACTGCCCCTGTCTGATCCCTTTCCTCAACCACCGTCTCTCTCTCAGGTTCGTTCAATGTTTCTAAATCCACCAATACCTGAGTGATACCCCTTCTGAGGGTTCTCTGCTCCAGGGGCTCTTGGTGTCGGGCGGGTGTGGACGTAGGTGTAAGTGGTCGAGGCTCTTCTGGAGGGTTCTCATCCGCATCGAACGACCAATCCCCCCTCCCAGTAGGGGTGTGTGTCAGATCTGGTACGTTCAACGGTGAGGTCTGTGCGTCCACAGTAATCCTCTCCCGTCTTGTTATCTGTTGTACTACGGTCTCCGTTTGTCTATTAGTGCCCGTGTGTGTTTGTGCTTCAGTGTTCATTTGTACAACATAGAGGGCCTCCACTTTTTCAAGCACCTCTTCGTTCAGTCTCTCACGGAAGTTTTTTCTCGCCCAGTTTGAAGCCACCTCAAATGCTTGTCTCCAATCCGCTTGATTGGTTCTTTCTTTTAATTCTAATAGGACCTCATGTGTGTGGGCCTCGTAGTGTTCCTCTAAAATAAGCTGGGTATTATGTAGCCAGTTTCTGGCGTTACCCTCTAACAGCTCCTCTGTTTTTTTAGAAGGGGCAGCTGGTTTAATGGTATCAATCAGAAACTGTGCCATTTTTCGGAACCCAGTAGGTGTGTTATCTTTGATTTTGGTCGTTACATTATGTAAATGGTGCACAGCACGTATCAGCTCATACATTAGTTTCATGGTGAGCTTTAACCTGGGCGAAGGAGGTATATAATCAGGGTTTCTATCTTTATTAGATTCTTTTTGACGCTCTCTCCCCCTGTTGTTGTTGTTTCTGGGGAGGAAACCGTTCCCTCTATCCCTTTGTGTGTCGTATGTGTTGTGTGAGTTTTTTTTATAAGTCATTCTGGCCGTGGGTCGAGCAGAGTTATAGTAGACCTCACGTCTTGCTCTGGGGTCTAATGGTTCAGAGTCCTGATCATCGTACTCTGTGTACCGTTCTAGTCTAACTCTGTCCCCAGTGCCGTGTTGGTCATTTCTGTTTGTATATCGATAGAACCTGTCGGTATCCACATTGTATCTCTGCTGGTTGTTAAATCTGTTGAGATCACTACTTGTAAGATTCTCAGAGATATTTCTGTCGAATCTGGATGAAACTCTCTCATGTTGTGGGTACTCAGGTTCTATCAAAATGCCGACACTGTTTTTGTTTTTATTTTTGTTACGACCCTTTCTGTTTTTTTTGGTATTGTTTTTCTGTTTTGCCTGATTCAGTTGAAGCACCAACTGGTCCCGTCTCCTCAGCATTGCGTCTCTTTCATCAAACTGATCGTAGATCCTATCTCTATAATCGTCTTCAGGAATGATCTGTAATGATTCTCGTTGTCTGATATTTGTTCTATTTGTATTATTATATCTGAGGTCACGGTTGGCGTTTATAGGGTCGAGTTTAGTGTTTCTGTTGTCACGTCCGGTGTAAGTTTTGTCATATTCGGTAGATTTGTCATTTCTTGTGTTTATTTCTTTTTGAACAAAGTCAAAGATTGTAGGCAGGCGGCGTCCGCCCCTGCCCGTGTTTCTAGACCCCCTGTGTGGTAGAGTGGCCTGTGTGCGTGCGTCGAAGAGAGCGCTCCCATTCCATCCACGACGGGCGTTCTGCTGGAAATCCCTATATCTAGGGTCCCTATTCTCCCACCGTCTTGGATATTGGGGACTGTTCTCTCTTTGTTGTGCTACATATGATTTAGAGTAAAACTCCCTTCCCCTATAAGCTGGAGGATTATTTAAGTGAATACGTGTGCGAGGTGTTTCGCCCCTCTGTCTGTATTCCTGATAATCATACATCTCCGCTTTGTGAGAGGTAGGAAGTCAGTAAAAAAATGATGAGAAATAGAAATAAATATAAAAACAAAATGTCTTTTTCAAATGAAATTGTAAGATGAAAAAGTTGAAAGAAAAAGGAATTCCTCTATTTGAAACAGACGCTTTTTCTGTGCCTCTGCGACGTTTCGAAGTGTGATCACTTCTTCTTCAGGCTAGCTACAGTAAAAAGCGTCGTAGAGTATCTTTATCTATTGATTTGCAACCATAAACACGAGAGTCAGATGTTGACGGCTCGAGCGATTCGGAACGAATGGCTGTGAGCTCGCCCCCGCTACTATTTATCGTCTGCAGCGACGTCATCTTCCTGCGACTCCTCCCCTTGCCGATTTTTCACAAAAACCTGAATAAATATATGTTTATAAATACAATTTTTGCCAATAAAGGTATCAAAAAATTCCTTTATTCATTCTGCATCACATCATGTGTTTTTTATGTTTTTAAAGCGCTGCGCTCAATCGCGATCCCGAAAAATATGAATTAATATATGTTTATAAATACGAATTTCGGAAATAAAGGTATCAAAAAATTCCTTTATTCATTCTGCATCGCATCATGTGCTTTTTGTGTTTTTAGAACGCTGCACTCGATCGCGATACCGGAAATACTATTTCTCCCTATGTTAAACTGTAGTACACTAGACTGGAACATTGTATGGATACTTTATATAATTTCCAGTTGTTTTATCTTCAAATGTGAGTCGATTGAAAGATTGTATTCAACTGTAAACATGCTGTTTCTGCCCCTGGGCTCTGTTTTCTTATATCATCATTCTCTTTTGGTGGTGTACATGTCCAAATCTGTAAACAAATCTCTGCTTTGGTTATTTGAGAATTGTCTTAGCTTTGTATAGTATTGTAATCAATAAAAATGTTTATTTAGGGTGTATTTTTTTATAAAATGCATCGTTAAATCATGGAGTTCTGTCTTTATTGATATTAATTTGCAACCACATTAAGATGTATGAGTAATTAAGTTGTTGGATTGTGTTCCAGGTGTATCCAATTACTTCAATTTCCATCAAATTAATTGATTGTCTGTATATATAGCTGTCTTAATTTCCTGTGATCCACCGTTTTGAGACCTAGTCTTTCAAGTCCACCATCTTGTAGCATGATGTTCCAGTGATTGCATCTAGGGAGGTTTATGTGTTTATTTTTTATACTAGTTGTATTATATGAATTATTAGATGTTTTTGTGAAAATCAAGCTTATTGTGTGTTCAGTCGCTGTTGTTATGAAAAGATCCTTTAGTTGCTATTAGGAATTCATAAAACAGTATGTCGTGACTTTGCTTCCTTCCAGTAGGTGTCCTTGTTCTATTTTATCTCCAATGAATCTCTTTAAGAACTTATAAATGAATTTTCATAAGTGTTTTGAAATGTGAGAATGGGTCCAGGCCGTGGGGCCTACCCCGGACCAAGACAAGAGAGTCCAGAGGCGAGGCACGGGCTTGGTTAGGATTAGAAAAAATCCAAGAGCTGAAGCACAGTCCAGCTCTGGTAATGCGCAGTCCTTCAATACTCCTTCTGGCCGCTCTCCCGACTCAGCCGAGGCCTGCCCCCACGGCCTAGGCCCATCGCTGCACCACCCATATATTTGGTCTTTTTATCGTTGAACCACAGATAGTGAGATTTTTAAACGTATGAACGAGTATTGTTTTTTTAATAATAATAAGTGTTATTTATTAAGGTTTTTATAGTTATTATTAATACTTATGGGTAATACTTCTCCATGTAATTTATTAGGGGTAGAATGGGTAGGGTTAGGATGGGTGGGGTAAAATGATGTGTCTTGGGGTGGAAAGGGTAGGGTTAGGGACGGTGGGGTTATTCTCCATGTAATTTATTAGGGGTAGAATGGGTAGGGTTAGGATGGGTGGGGTAAAATTATATGTCGGGGGGTGGAAAGGGTAGGGTTAGGGATGGTGGGGTTGTGTCCATAAGTGGGGGAATGGGTAGGTTTTAGGTATGGTAGGGGTCAGTCAGTCCAGAGTCCCTCATGTGGGTCTGTGACGGGTAAGGTTAGGGGATGTTTTGTTGTTCCCCTCAGTGAATATAATGTTGCTATACCAATAATAATCTATATGCATATAAATAGATAATCTCACTATCTCAAAAGACAAGAATCCAAGTCTCCTCAGTGGCTCTCCCCCATTTCTTAGGCCTCATTCAGTCCTCTTGGATACAGAGTGTTGAGTCTGTTTATCCAAAGTCTTTCTGCTCTTAGTCTGTCCCTTAGACTCCACAAAGGGTTAGTTTGTAATATAGTAGCTCTAAGAGAGGGGAGGCCATGTAATAGGAAATGTTGGATCAAAAACCTGCGCTTGTGGATTTTATGGATGATGTTGTGAGTGTGCTGGTATATTCTTGTTCTCACCTCATTTTTAGTCTGTCCGACATACTGTTTGTTGCACTTTGTGCAGAAAATCAAGTAGACACAATTAGTGGTGTCTGGAGAGAGAGTTCTGTCCACTTGATAAATTTGCTTCGTGGTTACATTTTTTATCCATTTCAGAGCCAGATAGTACTTGCACGGTCTTTGTTTCCCGGTTGTTCTTTTACTTTTAACTTTACTGTGTACTAGAATATCTAATAGGTTTTTGTTCCTTCTGTAGGCCGCGATTGGTTTATGTCTCTGTAAAATCTCTGTGTCTTCTAAAAATTTGGAGAAATTTTGTTTAGCAGTCAAATTGAGTTGTTTGCTCTGAAATGAATAAAAAGCCACCAAGGGAAGTATTTTAGTTTCACCCGTTTGAGTTGGCGCTTTGGGGTCACTTATGGATTTAAGGAAGTTTCTGAGGACGGATCTTAAAAAACTTCTACCGTATCCTCTATCTTTCAATGCACCGAAGAGTGTTTTTGTGGCTTTTACGAACTCCTCTTCCTCCGAGCAAATTCGATGGAATCTTAAAAGCTGGGATTTCAGTATCCCTTTAAAAGTATGCCCGGGATGAAAACTGTTTTTGTGTAGAAGACAGTGAGTGTCGGTCTCCTTAAAGTAAACACGGTAGTCCAGTTTGTTTTTCTCCTCAAATTTAGTGCCTTTATAAGTGATCACATCCAAAAAGTTAACTTCTTTACTGTCCAATTCATACTTCACTGTAATTGATTTCTGATGTGTGTTCAGATGCTCAATAAATTTAATAAACTCTTCTCTCGAATGCTCCCAGACACCCCAAATGTCATCCAAAAATCGGTAATAGGCAAACGGTTTCAAAATGGCCGTCGCCAGCGCGGTCTGTTCCCAGTGCGCCATGAAAATGTTGGCGTACGAGGGTGCGAATTTCTTACCCATGGCAGTACCCTTGGTTTGGAGGAAGAATTTCGAATCAAACTCAAAGTCATTTTTGGTCAAATTAATCTCCAGTAGTTTCAAGATATACTCATCGGGTCTACTGCCATGGGGAAATTTATTCATGCACCCTCGTACGGCCGACAATCCTGCCTCCGTCTCGATGTTCGTGTAGAGACTGTCGACATCGATTGTGAAGAGCAGGGCGTCGGTGGGAATCCTCAGGTCTTTAGTCTTCTCAATGAAGTCATACGTGTCTCTCAAATAGCTTGGATGCTTTTGTGAAATAGGGTTCAAGTGGTACTCGATGAATTCTGCGGTGTTGTACGTTTCGCTATTGCAATCCGATACAATGGGCCTGCCGGGTGGTATTTTACCCGGCAGGCTCCATTTTTTTCTTTCTTTGTGGATCTTTGGTAAAAGATAAAACCTGCGTACCCTTGGCACGGCAGGGCCTGAAAGGTATTCCCACTGCTTTCTATTGATGATCCTTCTATCGTGCATCTCCTCAAGTATCTCTCCCACCTCAAGTTTGGTTTGTGGGTAGATAGGTTTATCGAGAGGAGTATAATGATCCGTGTTCTCTAACTGCTTCATTCCCTCCCACAAATAGTCTTTTTTATCTAAAAGTACAACAGCGTTGCCTTTATCGGCTTGCTTGATGACGATATCTGTATTGTTTTTGAGGAGACTGAGGGCCCTTTCTTCTTCTCGGGTCAGATTAGGTTCCTCTCTCCAGTTCCAGTGCAGATGTCGGAACGCCTGTAGGTCGGCGTCGATGATCTTATGGACCTGCGTGGGAAGTCTGGAGAGAGGAGGTGTCCACTCCGATCCGAGGGTGAAGGGGGTCTTTTCTTTCGTTTTTTTCTTTTTCTCAAAGAAGGCCTCTAATTTGATCCTCCTGTGGTATTTTTGTAAATCTTTTAGTAACTCGATCTTCAACGTTTTCAAATATCTAGGTGCCGGTACGAATGACAGACCTTTCAGTAAGAGTGATTCTTGTGTTTTTGTGAGATGGAATGAAGCGGTCAGATTCACTATGAGTTTCTCGGTGCTGTTTATTTGCCTGATGGACCCGGCCAGTTTAACTGGTGCGCCCAGTGTTCCAGAATGGCCTTGGCGGTCTCTGTGGTCCAGTGGATTAAATCCTGCCCCACTTTGAACCTGTCATGTGGTAATTGTTCTAGGTACATTAATGTTTCTCTTATGTACTCGTTTACTCCATCCAGGTGCGTTCTTTCTTCCCACACCAGTAGTTCTGAGTAATTGATGATCGGGAAATACAGCCGAGCGTTAGGCAATCTGTTTCTCGCCATCTTATACGTCCGCTGTATTTCCTTGGTGGTAGTCTGTACACACCTTTGTGTTCTGTTGTTTATACCGAAGGAGAATATGACCATCTCAGGCTGTACCGATATGGTGGCCTTCTCGATCAGGTTACCCGCATGCTGAAACTTAGCTCCTGGGAAGCTGTCTATCTGTAGGTTTGCATGATTTAAATTTCTAATTTTAGAAACATTGGAGTCCCCTATTATTACATACTTCTTTTGGAGGGTTAGACTCCAATCTTGGTTTTTCCTGTTTGTGTTTATGTGTCTATTCGTTGTGTTCACAGGCTCGGATCTCTCCTGTTCCTCAGGAAGGGCTTGATTCAGCACGCGGCTACCCCGATTTTCTCCTTCTGAGTCGGTCTCACTCCCTTCCTCTATCACTCTCCGTCCCTCTTTTAAAAACTGCGAGAGTGCCGAGCACGGGGCCAAGGCCCCTTCAGACTCCTCCGAGTCTTCGGAAAAGAGGAAAGGCGAAGCCATGAGCCTGGTGAGAGACGGTTTTGAGATCGGCGGTCTGACATCTGTGTGCTTTCTCTTCTCGACATGTTTCTGGGGGGTTATATTATCATCTATCACGACCGCGTGCCCTTTTTGATTTAAAACTCTTTCTGGTGTCTCTATATTAGGGTTAACTGCCCCTGTCTGATCCCTTTCCTCAACCACCGTCTCTCTCTCAGGTTCGTTCAATGTTTCTAAATCCACCAATACCTGAGTGATACCCCTTCTGAGGGTTCTCTGCTCCAGGGGCTCTTGGTGTCGGGCGGGTGTGGACGTAGGTGTAAGTGGTCGAGGCTCTTCTGGAGGGTTCTCATCCGCATCGAACGACCAATCCCCCCTCCCAGTAGGGGTGTGTGTCAGATCTGGTACGTTCAACGGTGAGGTCTGTGCGTCCACAGTAATCCTCTCCCGTCTTGTTATCTGTTGTACTACGGTCTCCGTTTGTCTATTAGTGCCCGTGTGTGTTTGTGCTTCAGTGTTCATTTGTACAACATAGAGGGCCTCCACTTTTTCAAGCACCTCTTCGTTCAGTCTCTCACGGAAGTTTTTTCTCGCCCAGTTTGAAGCCACCTCAAATGCTTGTCTCCAATCCGCTTGATTGGTTCTTTCTTTTAATTCTAATAGGACCTCATGTGTGTGGGCCTCGTAGTGTTCCTCTAAAATAAGCTGGGTATTATGTAGCCAGTTTCTGGCGTTACCCTCTAACAGCTCCTCTGTTTTTTTAGAAGGGGCAGCTGGTTTAATGGTATCAATCAGAAACTGTGCCATTTTTCGGAACCCAGTAGGTGTGTTATCTTTGATTTTGGTCGTTACATTATGTAAATGGTGCACAGCACGTATCAGCTCATACATTAGTTTCATGGTGAGCTTTAACCTGGGCGAAGGAGGTATATAATCAGGGTTTCTATCTTTATTAGATTCTTTTTGACGCTCTCTCCCCCTGTTGTTGTTGTTTCTGGGGAGGAAACCGTTCCCTCTATCCCTTTGTGTGTCGTATGTGTTGTGTGAGTTTTTTTTATAAGTCATTCTGGCCGTGGGTCGAGCAGAGTTATAGTAGACCTCACGTCTTGCTCTGGGGTCTAATGGTTCAGAGTCCTGATCATCGTACTCTGTGTACCGTTCTAGTCTAACTCTGTCCCCAGTGCCGTGTTGGTCATTTCTGTTTGTATATCGATAGAACCTGTCGGTATCCACATTGTATCTCTGCTGGTTGTTAAATCTGTTGAGATCACTACTTGTAAGATTCTCAGAGATATTTCTGTCGAATCTGGATGAAACTCTCTCATGTTGTGGGTACTCAGGTTCTATCAAAATGCCGACACTGTTTTTGTTTTTATTTTTGTTACGACCCTTTCTGTTTTTTTTGGTATTGTTTTTCTGTTTTGCCTGATTCAGTTGAAGCACCAACTGGTCCCGTCTCCTCAGCATTGCGTCTCTTTCATCAAACTGATCGTAGATCCTATCTCTATAATCGTCTTCAGGAATGATCTGTAATGATTCTCGTTGTCTGATATTTGTTCTATTTGTATTATTATATCTGAGGTCACGGTTGGCGTTTATAGGGTCGAGTTTAGTGTTTCTGTTGTCACGTCCGGTGTAAGTTTTGTCATATTCGGTAGATTTGTCATTTCTTGTGTTTATTTCTTTTTGAACAAAGTCAAAGATTGTAGGCAGGCGGCGTCCGCCCCTGCCCGTGTTTCTAGACCCCCTGTGTGGTAGAGTGGCCTGTGTGCGTGCGTCGAAGAGAGCGCTCCCATTCCATCCACGACGGGCGTTCTGCTGGAAATCCCTATATCTAGGGTCCCTATTCTCCCACCGTCTTGGATATTGGGGACTGTTCTCTCTTTGTTGTGCTACATATGATTTAGAGTAAAACTCCCTTCCCCTATAAGCTGGAGGATTATTTAAGTGAATACGTGTGCGAGGTGTTTCGCCCCTCTGTCTGTATTCCTGATAATCATACATCTCCGCTTTGTGAGAGGTAGGAAGTCAGTAAAAAAATGATGAGAAATAGAAATAAATATAAAAACAAAATGTCTTTTTCAAATGAAATTGTAAGATGAAAAAGTTGAAAGAAAAAGGAATTCCTCTATTTGAAACAGACGCTTTTTCTGTGCCTCTGCGACGTTTCGAAGTGTGATCACTTCTTCTTCAGGCTAGCTACAGTAAAAAGCGTCGTAGAGTATCTTTATCTATTGATTTGCAACCATAAACACGAGAGTCAGATGTTGACGGCTCGAGCGATTCGGAACGAATGGCTGTGAGCTCGCCCCCGCTACTATTTATCGTCTGCAGCGACGTCATCTTCCTGCGACTCCTCCCCTTGCCGATTTTTCACAAAAACCTGAATAAATATATGTTTATAAATACAATTTTTGCCAATAAAGGTATCAAAAAATTCCTTTATTCATTCTGCATCACATCATGTGTTTTTTATGTTTTTAAAGCGCTGCGCTCAATCGCGATCCCGAAAAATATGAATTAATATATGTTTATAAATACGAATTTCGGAAATAAAGGTATCAAAAAATTCCTTTATTCATTCTGCATCGCATCATGTGCTTTTTGTGTTTTTAGAACGCTGCACTCGATCGCGATACCGGAAATACTATTTCTCCCTATGTTAAACTGTAGTACACTAGACTGGAACATTGTATGGATACTTTATATAATTTCCAGTTGTTTTATCTTCAAATGTGAGTCGATTGAAAGATTGTATTCAACTGTAAACATGCTGTTTCTGCCCCTGGGCTCTGTTTTCTTATATCATCATTCTCTTTTGGTGGTGTACATGTCCAAATCTGTAAACAAATCTCTGCTTTGGTTATTTGAGAATTGTCTTAGCTTTGTATAGTATTGTAATCAATAAAAATGTTTATTTAGGGTGTATTTTTTTATAAAATGCATCGTTAAATCATGGAGTTCTGTCTTTATTGATATTAATTTGCAACCACATTAAGATGTATGAGTAATTAAGTTGTTGGATTGTGTTCCAGGTGTATCCAATTACTTCAATTTCCATCAAATTAATTGATTGTCTGTATATATAGCTGTCTTAATTTCCTGTGATCCACCGTTTTGAGACCTAGTCTTTCAAGTCCACCATCTTGTAGCATGATGTTCCAGTGATTGCATCTAGGGAGGTTTATGTGTTTATTTTTTATACTAGTTGTATTATATGAATTATTAGATGTTTTTGTGAAAATCAAGCTTATTGTGTGTTCAGTCGCTGTTGTTATGAAAAGATCCTTTAGTTGCTATTAGGAATTCATAAAACAGTATGTCGTGACTTTGCTTCCTTCCAGTAGGTGTCCTTGTTCTATTTTATCTCCAATGAATCTCTTTAAGAACTTATAAATGAATTTTCATAAGTGTTTTGAAATGTGAGAATGGGTCCAGGCCGTGGGGCCTACCCCGGACCAAGACAAGAGAGTCCAGAGGCGAGGCACGGGCTTGGTTAGGATTAGAAAAAATCCAAGAGCTGAAGCACAGTCCAGCTCTGGTAATGCGCAGTCCTTCAATACTCCTTCTGGCCGCTCTCCCGACTCAGCCGAGGCCTGCCCCCACGGCCTAGGCCCATCGCTGCACCACCCATATATTTGGTCTTTTTATCGTTGAACCACAGATAGTGAGATTTTTAAACGTATGAACGAGTATTGTTTTTTTAATAATAATAAGTGTTATTTATTAAGGTTTTTATAGTTATTATTAATACTTATGGGTAATACTTCTCCATGTAATTTATTAGGGGTAGAATGGGTAGGGTTAGGATGGGTGGGGTAAAATGATGTGTCTTGGGGTGGAAAGGGTAGGGTTAGGGACGGTGGGGTTATTCTCCATGTAATTTATTAGGGGTAGAATGGGTAGGGTTAGGATGGGTGGGGTAAAATTATATGTCGGGGGGTGGAAAGGGTAGGGTTAGGGATGGTGGGGTTGTGTCCATAAGTGGGGGAATGGGTAGGTTTTAGGTATGGTAGGGGTCAGTCAGTCCAGAGTCCCTCATGTGGGTCTGTGACGGGTAAGGTTAGGGGATGTTTTGTTGTTCCCCTCAGTGAATATAATGTTGCTATACCAATAATAATCTATATGCATATAAATAGATAATCTCACTATCTCAAAAGACAAGAATCCAAGTCTCCTCAGTGGCTCTCCCCCATTTCTTAGGCCTCATTCAGTCCTCTTGGATACAGAGTGTTGAGTCTGTTTATCCAAAGTCTTTCTGCTCTTAGTCTGTCCCTTAGACTCCACAAAGGGTTAGTTTGTAATATAGTAGCTCTAAGAGAGGGGAGGCCATGTAATAGGAAATGTTGGATCAAAAACCTGCGCTTGTGGATTTTATGGATGATGTTGTGAGTGTGCTGGTATATTCTTGTTCTCACCTCATTTTTAGTCTGTCCGACATACTGTTTGTTGCACTTTGTGCAGAAAATCAAGTAGACACAATTAGTGGTGTCTGGAGAGAGAGTTCTGTCCACTTGATAAATTTGCTTCGTGGTTACATTTTTTATCCATTTCAGAGCCAGATAGTACTTGCACGGTCTTTGTTTCCCGGTTGTTCTTTTACTTTTAACTTTACTGTGTACTAGAATATCTAATAGGTTTTTGTTCCTTCTGTAGGCCGCGATTGGTTTATGTCTCTGTAAAATCTCTGTGTCTTCTAAAAATTTGGAGAAATTTTGTTTAGCAGTCAAATTGAGTTGTTTGCTCTGAAATGAATAAAAAGCCACCAAGGGAAGTATTTTAGTTTCACCCGTTTGAGTTGGCGCTTTGGGGTCACTTATGGATTTAAGGAAGTTTCTGAGGACGGATCTTAAAAAACTTCTACCGTATCCTCTATCTTTCAATGCACCGAAGAGTGTTTTTGTGGCTTTTACGAACTCCTCTTCCTCCGAGCAAATTCGATGGAATCTTAAAAGCTGGGATTTCAGTATCCCTTTAAAAGTATGCCCGGGATGAAAACTGTTTTTGTGTAGAAGACAGTGAGTGTCGGTCTCCTTAAAGTAAACACGGTAGTCCAGTTTGTTTTTCTCCTCAAATTTAGTGCCTTTATAAGTGATCACATCCAAAAAGTTAACTTCTTTACTGTCCAATTCATACTTCACTGTAATTGATTTCTGATGTGTGTTCAGATGCTCAATAAATTTAATAAACTCTTCTCTCGAATGCTCCCAGACACCCCAAATGTCATCCAAAAATCGGTAATAGGCAAACGGTTTCAAAATGGCCGTCGCCAGCGCGGTCTGTTCCCAGTGCGCCATGAAAATGTTGGCGTACGAGGGTGCGAATTTCTTACCCATGGCAGTACCCTTGGTTTGGAGGAAGAATTTCGAATCAAACTCAAAGTCATTTTTGGTCAAATTAATCTCCAGTAGTTTCAAGATATACTCATCGGGTCTACTGCCATGGGGAAATTTATTCATGCACCCTCGTACGGCCGACAATCCTGCCTCCGTCTCGATGTTCGTGTAGAGACTGTCGACATCGATTGTGAAGAGCAGGGCGTCGGTGGGAATCCTCAGGTCTTTAGTCTTCTCAATGAAGTCATACGTGTCTCTCAAATAGCTTGGATGCTTTTGTGAAATAGGGTTCAAGTGGTACTCGATGAATTCTGCGGTGTTGTACGTTTCGCTATTGCAATCCGATACAATGGGCCTGCCGGGTGGTATTTTACCCGGCAGGCTCCATTTTTTTCTTTCTTTGTGGATCTTTGGTAAAAGATAAAACCTGCGTACCCTTGGCACGGCAGGGCCTGAAAGGTATTCCCACTGCTTTCTATTGATGATCCTTCTATCGTGCATCTCCTCAAGTATCTCTCCCACCTCAAGTTTGGTTTGTGGGTAGATAGGTTTATCGAGAGGAGTATAATGATCCGTGTTCTCTAACTGCTTCATTCCCTCCCACAAATAGTCTTTTTTATCTAAAAGTACAACAGCGTTGCCTTTATCGGCTTGCTTGATGACGATATCTGTATTGTTTTTGAGGAGACTGAGGGCCCTTTCTTCTTCTCGGGTCAGATTAGGTTCCTCTCTCCAGTTCCAGTGCAGATGTCGGAACGCCTGTAGGTCGGCGTCGATGATCTTATGGACCTGCGTGGGAAGTCTGGAGAGAGGAGGTGTCCACTCCGATCCGAGGGTGAAGGGGGTCTTTTCTTTCGTTTTTTTCTTTTTCTCAAAGAAGGCCTCTAATTTGATCCTCCTGTGGTATTTTTGTAAATCTTTTAGTAACTCGATCTTCAACGTTTTCAAATATCTAGGTGCCGGTACGAATGACAGACCTTTCAGTAAGAGTGATTCTTGTGTTTTTGTGAGATGGAATGAAGCGGTCAGATTCACTATGAGTTTCTCGGTGCTGTTTATTTGCCTGATGGACCCGGCCAGTTTAACTGGTGCGCCCAGTGTTCCAGAATGGCCTTGGCGGTCTCTGTGGTCCAGTGGATTAAATCCTGCCCCACTTTGAACCTGTCATGTGGTAATTGTTCTAGGTACATTAATGTTTCTCTTATGTACTCGTTTACTCCATCCAGGTGCGTTCTTTCTTCCCACACCAGTAGTTCTGAGTAATTGATGATCGGGAAATACAGCCGAGCGTTAGGCAATCTGTTTCTCGCCATCTTATACGTCCGCTGTATTTCCTTGGTGGTAGTCTGTACACACCTTTGTGTTCTGTTGTTTATACCGAAGGAGAATATGACCATCTCAGGGTTAGGGTTAGGGTTAGTTAGAGTTAGAGTTAGGGTTAGGGTTAGGGTTAGGTTAGGGTTAGAGGTTAGAGGTTAGGGTTAGGGTTAGGGTTAGGGTTAGAGTTAGGGTTAGGGTTAGAGTTAGGGTTAGGGTTAGGGTTAGGGTTAGGGTTAGGGTTAGGTTATAGGGATAAATGCGAAGATTGATCACCTTTGAATTGATCGACCCCCCATATCTTGTGATCCGTATCTGCTAGAGAGCTGAAACGTGGTTTATCATACTCCTTGGCCCCTCCCCAGTCGATTGCACTTGGTTTCGTCGGTCTAGCGCCACCAGGTGCCGAGATATGGAGTTGATCACTTACTTGATTTTCGAATGTATGGGTGGGACTTAGTGTTTTTGGGGCATCATGTATGGTGCGAATCGTTCATTTATTTGCAATACGATAAGTGCTCTATTTCAGAAATGACTTTGTGTTTTGTCTTCATTCTTGTTAGAATTAAATTGTCATACTACTGTCTTAAAAAAAAAGATTTTCATGTTATGAATCAAAGTTTTATAGAAATAAAAAAAACAGATATTTGTCTCTTGTCACAATATATTTATGGTATGTAAAAAAGTCTTATTGGAAAAATTATATATCTATATATTTAAATATACATTTAGATACATACATATACAACATTCCCTTTTCACGTGTATATGATTTTAACAGGTTCACACGTTATGTGACATCTACATCTTGTGGTCACACAAAGGTACTGCACTGTCGAGTATCCTTTTTATATGTAGTATTTTTGTAGAATCTAATAAACAGAATATACAATATATATAATATAAATCTATCAATGTATTTCTCACGTGTTCACTACCTCTTTTTGTGAAAACCAACCGAAAAAATAAATTATTTACAGTCACACCAAAGAAGACTCCCCCACTGTGATTGAATTTATTATTTTTATTCTGTTCTATTTGAAAATGTATAAGTATTTTATTTCAGAAATGACTTTGTTTTTAAATATTCACTCTAGGGCAAATGCCTGAAGGTGAGGAGACTGGTGTGTAGGTTTTTCTCGTGCTTTTACACAGATAAAATAATAATAAAGATAATAATGATTCTTACAAATGAATGAATCAATGCACAATTAAATTAAACTGGAGAAAGTTTTATTTGAATTTAAATGTATTTACAATAGCATTGATAAAAAATAAACTCATCTTGATAAATCACACTTAACTGATGTATAATACATATGTGTATATGCATATGTGCATGTATATTTGTGTATGTATGTATATGGTTTTCACAGGTTCTCATGTCTTTAGGGGTTTAGGGTCTTTGAGGGGCTCGTCCCGATCGCGACGTAAGTGGTCCGGCGTCTCTGTCATGTTCCACTTCAAAATGAGCCCTGTTGAGTTTTGGCACAAGTGGCGCGAGTGAGGCATCACATATGGTTCGGTGCCTATACCCGGGGCCTTGTGGGTCCCACGGAGACCAGAGCGGGCCCAGGTAGGGTGTCGGGGGGCGGGCTTTGGATCGCGGGCGGTCCCGTCTCTCTAACACCACCAGGAGCCGAGTTACAGGGTCGATCCCACCAATAGCCCTATAAGCGTTAGGGTTAGGGTTTGTGTTAGGTTATAGGGATAAATGCGAAGATTGATCACCTTTGAATTGATCGACCCCCCATATCTTGTGATCCGTATCTGCTAGAGAGCTGAAACGTGGTTTATCATACTCCTTGGCCCCTCCCCAGTCGATTGCACTTGGTTTCGTCGGTCTAGCGCCACCAGGTGCCGAGATATGGAGTTGATCACTTACTTGATTTTCGAATGTATGGGTGGGACTTAGTGTTTTTGGGTGGGTTGGACTTAGTGTTTTTTGGGAATTTTGGACTTAGTCATATGGTTGGTCTTAGTGTTTTTGTGGGGGTTGGACTTAGTGTTTTTTAGGAATTTTGGACTTAGTCATATGGTTGGACTTAGTCTTTTTTGGGAATTTTGGACTTAGTCATATGGTTGCACTTAGTGTTTTTGTGGGGGTTGGACTTAGTGTTTTTGGGGAATTTTGGACTTAGTCAATGGTTAGGGTTAGGGTTAGAGTTAGGGTTAGAGTTAGAGTTAGGTTATAGGGATAAATGCGAAGATTGATCACCTTTGAATTGATCGACCCCCCATATCTTGTGATCCGTATCTGCTAGAGAGCTGAAACGTGGTTTATCATACTCCTTGGCCCCTCCCCAGTCGATTGCACTTGGTTTCGTCGGTCTAGCGCCACCAGGTGCCGAGATATGGAGTTGATCACTTACTTGATTTTCGAATGTATGGGTGGGACTTAGTGTTTTTGGGGCATCATGTATGGTGCGAATCGTTCATTTATTTGCAATACGATAAGTGCTCTATTTCAGAAATGACTTTGTGTTTTGTCTTCATTCTTGTTAGAATTAAATTGTCATACTACTGTCTTAAAAAAAAAGATTTTCATGTTATGAATCAAAGTTTTATAGAAATAAAAAAAACAGATATTTGTCTCTTGTCACAATATATTTATGGTATGTAAAAAAGTCTTATTGGAAAAATTATATATCTATATATTTAAATATACATTTAGATACATACATATACAACATTCCCTTTTCACGTGTATATGATTTTAACAGGTTCACACGTTATGTGACATCTACATCTTGTGGTCACACAAAGGTACTGCACTGTCGAGTATCCTTTTTATATGTAGTATTTTTGTAGAATCTAATAAACAGAATATACAATATATATAATATAAATCTATCAATGTATTTCTCACGTGTTCACTACCTCTTTTTGTGAAAACCAACCGAAAAAATAAATTATTTACAGTCACACCAAAGAAGACTCCCCCACTGTGATTGAATTTATTATTTTTATTCTGTTCTATTTGAAAATGTATAAGTATTTTATTTCAGAAATGACTTTGTTTTTAAATATTCACTCTAGGGCAAATGCCTGAAGGTGAGGAGACTGGTGTGTAGGTTTTTCTCGTGCTTTTACACAGATAAAATAATAATAAAGATAATAATGATTCTTACAAATGAATGAATCAATGCACAATTAAATTAAACTGGAGAAAGTTTTATTTGAATTTAAATGTATTTACAATAGCATTGATAAAAAATAAACTCATCTTGATAAATCACACTTAACTGATGTATAATACATATGTGTATATGCATATGTGCATGTATATTTGTGTATGTATGTATATGGTTTTCACAGGTTCTCATGTCTTTAGGGGTTTAGGGTCTTTGAGGGGCTCGTCCCGATCGCGACGTAAGTGGTCCGGCGTCTCTGTCATGTTCCACTTCAAAATGAGCCCTGTTGAGTTTTGGCACAAGTGGCGCGAGTGAGGCATCACATATGGTTCGGTGCCTATACCCGGGGCCTTGTGGGTCCCACGGAGACCAGAGCGGGCCCAGGTAGGGTGTCGGGGGGCGGGCTTTGGATCGCGGGCGGTCCCGTCTCTCTAACACCACCAGGAGCCGAGTTACAGGGTCGATCCCACCAATAGCCCTATAAGCGTTAGGGTTAGGGTTTGTGTTAGGTTATAGGGATAAATGCGAAGATTGATCACCTTTGAATTGATCGACCCCCCATATCTTGTGATCCGTATCTGCTAGAGAGCTGAAACGTGGTTTATCATACTCCTTGGCCCCTCCCCAGTCGATTGCACTTGGTTTCGTCGGTCTAGCGCCACCAGGTGCCGAGATATGGAGTTGATCACTTACTTGATTTTCGAATGTATGGGTGGGACTTAGTGTTTTTGGGTGGGTTGGACTTAGTGTTTTTTGGGAATTTTGGACTTAGTCATATGGTTGGTCTTAGTGTTTTTGTGGGGGTTGGACTTAGTGTTTTTTAGGAATTTTGGACTTAGTCATATGGTTGGACTTAGTCTTTTTTGGGAATTTTGGACTTAGTCATATGGTTGCACTTAGTGTTTTTGTGGGGGTTGGACTTAGTGTTTTTGGGGAATTTTGGACTTAGTCAATGGTTAGGGTTAGGGTTAGAGTTAGGGTTAGAGTTAGAGTTAGGTTATAGGGATAAATGCGAAGATTGATCACCTTTGAATTGATCGACCCCCCATATCTTGTGATCCGTATCTGCTAGAGAGCTGAAACGTGGTTTATCATACTCCTTGGCCCCTCCCCAGTCGATTGCACTTGGTTTCGTCGGTCTAGCGCCACCAGGTGCCGAGATATGGAGTTGATCACTTACTTGATTTTCGAATGTATGGGTGGGACTTAGTGTTTTTGGGGCATCATGTATGGTGCGAATCGTTCATTTATTTGCAATACGATAAGTGCTCTATTTCAGAAATGACTTTGTGTTTTGTCTTCATTCTTGTTAGAATTAAATTGTCATACTACTGTCTTAAAAAAAAAGATTTTCATGTTATGAATCAAAGTTTTATAGAAATAAAAAAAACAGATATTTGTCTCTTGTCACAATATATTTATGGTATGTAAAAAAGTCTTATTGGAAAAATTATATATCTATATATTTAAATATACATTTAGATACATACATATACAACATTCCCTTTTCACGTGTATATGATTTTAACAGGTTCACACGTTATGTGACATCTACATCTTGTGGTCACACAAAGGTACTGCACTGTCGAGTATCCTTTTTATATGTAGTATTTTTGTAGAATCTAATAAACAGAATATACAATATATATAATATAAATCTATCAATGTATTTCTCACGTGTTCACTACCTCTTTTTGTGAAAACCAACCGAAAAAATAAATTATTTACAGTCACACCAAAGAAGACTCCCCCACTGTGATTGAATTTATTATTTTTATTCTGTTCTATTTGAAAATGTATAAGTATTTTATTTCAGAAATGACTTTGTTTTTAAATATTCACTCTAGGGCAAATGCCTGAAGGTGAGGAGACTGGTGTGTAGGTTTTTCTCGTGCTTTTACACAGATAAAATAATAATAAAGATAATAATGATTCTTACAAATGAATGAATCAATGCACAATTAAATTAAACTGGAGAAAGTTTTATTTGAATTTAAATGTATTTACAATAGCATTGATAAAAAATAAACTCATCTTGATAAATCACACTTAACTGATGTATAATACATATGTGTATATGCATATGTGCATGTATATTTGTGTATGTATGTATATGGTTTTCACAGGTTCTCATGTCTTTAGGGGTTTAGGGTCTTTGAGGGGCTCGTCCCGATCGCGACGTAAGTGGTCCGGCGTCTCTGTCATGTTCCACTTCAAAATGAGCCCTGTTGAGTTTTGGCACAAGTGGCGCGAGTGAGGCATCACATATGGTTCGGTGCCTATACCCGGGGCCTTGTGGGTCCCACGGAGACCAGAGCGGGCCCAGGTAGGGTGTCGGGGGGCGGGCTTTGGATCGCGGGCGGTCCCGTCTCTCTAACACCACCAGGAGCCGAGTTACAGGGTCGATCCCACCAATAGCCCTATAAGCGTTAGGGTTAGGGTTTGTGTTAGGTTATAGGGATAAATGCGAAGATTGATCACCTTTGAATTGATCGACCCCCCATATCTTGTGATCCGTATCTGCTAGAGAGCTGAAACGTGGTTTATCATACTCCTTGGCCCCTCCCCAGTCGATTGCACTTGGTTTCGTCGGTCTAGCGCCACCAGGTGCCGAGATATGGAGTTGATCACTTACTTGATTTTCGAATGTATGGGTGGGACTTAGTGTTTTTGGGTGGGTTGGACTTAGTGTTTTTTGGGAATTTTGGACTTAGTCATATGGTTGGTCTTAGTGTTTTTGTGGGGGTTGGACTTAGTGTTTTTTAGGAATTTTGGACTTAGTCATATGGTTGGACTTAGTCTTTTTTGGGAATTTTGGACTTAGTCATATGGTTGCACTTAGTGTTTTTGTGGGGGTTGGACTTAGTGTTTTTGGGGAATTTTGGACTTAGTCAATGGTTAGGGTTAGGGTTAGAGTTAGGGTTAGAGTTAGAGTTAGGTTATAGGGATAAATGCGAAGATTGATCACCTTTGAATTGATCGACCCCCCATATCTTGTGATCCGTATCTGCTAGAGAGCTGAAACGTGGTTTATCATACTCCTTGGCCCCTCCCCAGTCGATTGCACTTGGTTTCGTCGGTCTAGCGCCACCAGGTGCCGAGATATGGAGTTGATCACTTACTTGATTTTCGAATGTATGGGTGGGACTTAGTGTTTTTGGGGCATCATGTATGGTGCGAATCGTTCATTTATTTGCAATACGATAAGTGCTCTATTTCAGAAATGACTTTGTGTTTTGTCTTCATTCTTGTTAGAATTAAATTGTCATACTACTGTCTTAAAAAAAAAGATTTTCATGTTATGAATCAAAGTTTTATAGAAATAAAAAAAACAGATATTTGTCTCTTGTCACAATATATTTATGGTATGTAAAAAAGTCTTATTGGAAAAATTATATATCTATATATTTAAATATACATTTAGATACATACATATACAACATTCCCTTTTCACGTGTATATGATTTTAACAGGTTCACACGTTATGTGACATCTACATCTTGTGGTCACACAAAGGTACTGCACTGTCGAGTATCCTTTTTATATGTAGTATTTTTGTAGAATCTAATAAACAGAATATACAATATATATAATATAAATCTATCAATGTATTTCTCACGTGTTCACTACCTCTTTTTGTGAAAACCAACCGAAAAAATAAATTATTTACAGTCACACCAAAGAAGACTCCCCCACTGTGATTGAATTTATTATTTTTATTCTGTTCTATTTGAAAATGTATAAGTATTTTATTTCAGAAATGACTTTGTTTTTAAATATTCACTCTAGGGCAAATGCCTGAAGGTGAGGAGACTGGTGTGTAGGTTTTTCTCGTGCTTTTACACAGATAAAATAATAATAAAGATAATAATGATTCTTACAAATGAATGAATCAATGCACAATTAAATTAAACTGGAGAAAGTTTTATTTGAATTTAAATGTATTTACAATAGCATTGATAAAAAATAAACTCATCTTGATAAATCACACTTAACTGATGTATAATACATATGTGTATATGCATATGTGCATGTATATTTGTGTATGTATGTATATGGTTTTCACAGGTTCTCATGTCTTTAGGGGTTTAGGGTCTTTGAGGGGCTCGTCCCGATCGCGACGTAAGTGGTCCGGCGTCTCTGTCATGTTCCACTTCAAAATGAGCCCTGTTGAGTTTTGGCACAAGTGGCGCGAGTGAGGCATCACATATGGTTCGGTGCCTATACCCGGGGCCTTGTGGGTCCCACGGAGACCAGAGCGGGCCCAGGTAGGGTGTCGGGGGGCGGGCTTTGGATCGCGGGCGGTCCCGTCTCTCTAACACCACCAGGAGCCGAGTTACAGGGTCGATCCCACCAATAGCCCTATAAGCGTTAGGGTTAGGGTTTGTGTTAGGTTATAGGGATAAATGCGAAGATTGATCACCTTTGAATTGATCGACCCCCCATATCTTGTGATCCGTATCTGCTAGAGAGCTGAAACGTGGTTTATCATACTCCTTGGCCCCTCCCCAGTCGATTGCACTTGGTTTCGTCGGTCTAGCGCCACCAGGTGCCGAGATATGGAGTTGATCACTTACTTGATTTTCGAATGTATGGGTGGGACTTAGTGTTTTTGGGTGGGTTGGACTTAGTGTTTTTTGGGAATTTTGGACTTAGTCATATGGTTGGTCTTAGTGTTTTTGTGGGGGTTGGACTTAGTGTTTTTTAGGAATTTTGGACTTAGTCATATGGTTGGACTTAGTCTTTTTTGGGAATTTTGGACTTAGTCATATGGTTGCACTTAGTGTTTTTGTGGGGGTTGGACTTAGTGTTTTTGGGGAATTTTGGACTTAGTCAATGGTTAGGGTTAGGGTTAGAGTTAGGGTTAGAGTTAGAGTTAGGTTATAGGGATAAATGCGAAGATTGATCACCTTTGAATTGATCGACCCCCCATATCTTGTGATCCGTATCTGCTAGAGAGCTGAAACGTGGTTTATCATACTCCTTGGCCCCTCCCCAGTCGATTGCACTTGGTTTCGTCGGTCTAGCGCCACCAGGTGCCGAGATATGGAGTTGATCACTTACTTGATTTTCGAATGTATGGGTGGGACTTAGTGTTTTTGGGGCATCATGTATGGTGCGAATCGTTCATTTATTTGCAATACGATAAGTGCTCTATTTCAGAAATGACTTTGTGTTTTGTCTTCATTCTTGTTAGAATTAAATTGTCATACTACTGTCTTAAAAAAAAAGATTTTCATGTTATGAATCAAAGTTTTATAGAAATAAAAAAAACAGATATTTGTCTCTTGTCACAATATATTTATGGTATGTAAAAAAGTCTTATTGGAAAAATTATATATCTATATATTTAAATATACATTTAGATACATACATATACAACATTCCCTTTTCACGTGTATATGATTTTAACAGGTTCACACGTTATGTGACATCTACATCTTGTGGTCACACAAAGGTACTGCACTGTCGAGTATCCTTTTTATATGTAGTATTTTTGTAGAATCTAATAAACAGAATATACAATATATATAATATAAATCTATCAATGTATTTCTCACGTGTTCACTACCTCTTTTTGTGAAAACCAACCGAAAAAATAAATTATTTACAGTCACACCAAAGAAGACTCCCCCACTGTGATTGAATTTATTATTTTTATTCTGTTCTATTTGAAAATGTATAAGTATTTTATTTCAGAAATGACTTTGTTTTTAAATATTCACTCTAGGGCAAATGCCTGAAGGTGAGGAGACTGGTGTGTAGGTTTTTCTCGTGCTTTTACACAGATAAAATAATAATAAAGATAATAATGATTCTTACAAATGAATGAATCAATGCACAATTAAATTAAACTGGAGAAAGTTTTATTTGAATTTAAATGTATTTACAATAGCATTGATAAAAAATAAACTCATCTTGATAAATCACACTTAACTGATGTATAATACATATGTGTATATGCATATGTGCATGTATATTTGTGTATGTATGTATATGGTTTTCACAGGTTCTCATGTCTTTAGGGGTTTAGGGTCTTTGAGGGGCTCGTCCCGATCGCGACGTAAGTGGTCCGGCGTCTCTGTCATGTTCCACTTCAAAATGAGCCCTGTTGAGTTTTGGCACAAGTGGCGCGAGTGAGGCATCACATATGGTTCGGTGCCTATACCCGGGGCCTTGTGGGTCCCACGGAGACCAGAGCGGGCCCAGGTAGGGTGTCGGGGGGCGGGCTTTGGATCGCGGGCGGTCCCGTCTCTCTAACACCACCAGGAGCCGAGTTACAGGGTCGATCCCACCAATAGCCCTATAAGCGTTAGGGTTAGGGTTTGTGTTAGGTTATAGGGATAAATGCGAAGATTGATCACCTTTGAATTGATCGACCCCCCATATCTTGTGATCCGTATCTGCTAGAGAGCTGAAACGTGGTTTATCATACTCCTTGGCCCCTCCCCAGTCGATTGCACTTGGTTTCGTCGGTCTAGCGCCACCAGGTGCCGAGATATGGAGTTGATCACTTACTTGATTTTCGAATGTATGGGTGGGACTTAGTGTTTTTGGGTGGGTTGGACTTAGTGTTTTTTGGGAATTTTGGACTTAGTCATATGGTTGGTCTTAGTGTTTTTGTGGGGGTTGGACTTAGTGTTTTTTAGGAATTTTGGACTTAGTCATATGGTTGGACTTAGTCTTTTTTGGGAATTTTGGACTTAGTCATATGGTTGCACTTAGTGTTTTTGTGGGGGTTGGACTTAGTGTTTTTGGGGAATTTTGGACTTAGTCAATGGTTAGGGTTAGGGTTAGAGTTAGGGTTAGAGTTAGAGTTAGGTTATAGGGATAAATGCGAAGATTGATCACCTTTGAATTGATCGACCCCCCATATCTTGTGATCCGTATCTGCTAGAGAGCTGAAACGTGGTTTATCATACTCCTTGGCCCCTCCCCAGTCGATTGCACTTGGTTTCGTCGGTCTAGCGCCACCAGGTGCCGAGATATGGAGTTGATCACTTACTTGATTTTCGAATGTATGGGTGGGACTTAGTGTTTTTGGGGCATCATGTATGGTGCGAATCGTTCATTTATTTGCAATACGATAAGTGCTCTATTTCAGAAATGACTTTGTGTTTTGTCTTCATTCTTGTTAGAATTAAATTGTCATACTACTGTCTTAAAAAAAAAGATTTTCATGTTATGAATCAAAGTTTTATAGAAATAAAAAAAACAGATATTTGTCTCTTGTCACAATATATTTATGGTATGTAAAAAAGTCTTATTGGAAAAATTATATATCTATATATTTAAATATACATTTAGATACATACATATACAACATTCCCTTTTCACGTGTATATGATTTTAACAGGTTCACACGTTATGTGACATCTACATCTTGTGGTCACACAAAGGTACTGCACTGTCGAGTATCCTTTTTATATGTAGTATTTTTGTAGAATCTAATAAACAGAATATACAATATATATAATATAAATCTATCAATGTATTTCTCACGTGTTCACTACCTCTTTTTGTGAAAACCAACCGAAAAAATAAATTATTTACAGTCACACCAAAGAAGACTCCCCCACTGTGATTGAATTTATTATTTTTATTCTGTTCTATTTGAAAATGTATAAGTATTTTATTTCAGAAATGACTTTGTTTTTAAATATTCACTCTAGGGCAAATGCCTGAAGGTGAGGAGACTGGTGTGTAGGTTTTTCTCGTGCTTTTACACAGATAAAATAATAATAAAGATAATAATGATTCTTACAAATGAATGAATCAATGCACAATTAAATTAAACTGGAGAAAGTTTTATTTGAATTTAAATGTATTTACAATAGCATTGATAAAAAATAAACTCATCTTGATAAATCACACTTAACTGATGTATAATACATATGTGTATATGCATATGTGCATGTATATTTGTGTATGTATGTATATGGTTTTCACAGGTTCTCATGTCTTTAGGGGTTTAGGGTCTTTGAGGGGCTCGTCCCGATCGCGACGTAAGTGGTCCGGCGTCTCTGTCATGTTCCACTTCAAAATGAGCCCTGTTGAGTTTTGGCACAAGTGGCGCGAGTGAGGCATCACATATGGTTCGGTGCCTATACCCGGGGCCTTGTGGGTCCCACGGAGACCAGAGCGGGCCCAGGTAGGGTGTCGGGGGGCGGGCTTTGGATCGCGGGCGGTCCCGTCTCTCTAACACCACCAGGAGCCGAGTTACAGGGTCGATCCCACCAATAGCCCTATAAGCGTTAGGGTTAGGGTTTGTGTTAGGTTATAGGGATAAATGCGAAGATTGATCACCTTTGAATTGATCGACCCCCCATATCTTGTGATCCGTATCTGCTAGAGAGCTGAAACGTGGTTTATCATACTCCTTGGCCCCTCCCCAGTCGATTGCACTTGGTTTCGTCGGTCTAGCGCCACCAGGTGCCGAGATATGGAGTTGATCACTTACTTGATTTTCGAATGTATGGGTGGGACTTAGTGTTTTTGGGTGGGTTGGACTTAGTGTTTTTTGGGAATTTTGGACTTAGTCATATGGTTGGTCTTAGTGTTTTTGTGGGGGTTGGACTTAGTGTTTTTTAGGAATTTTGGACTTAGTCATATGGTTGGACTTAGTCTTTTTTGGGAATTTTGGACTTAGTCATATGGTTGCACTTAGTGTTTTTGTGGGGGTTGGACTTAGTGTTTTTGGGGAATTTTGGACTTAGTCAATGGTTAGGGTTAGGGTTAGAGTTAGGGTTAGAGTTAGAGTTAGGTTATAGGGATAAATGCGAAGATTGATCACCTTTGAATTGATCGACCCCCCATATCTTGTGATCCGTATCTGCTAGAGAGCTGAAACGTGGTTTATCATACTCCTTGGCCCCTCCCCAGTCGATTGCACTTGGTTTCGTCGGTCTAGCGCCACCAGGTGCCGAGATATGGAGTTGATCACTTACTTGATTTTCGAATGTATGGGTGGGACTTAGTGTTTTTGGGGCATCATGTATGGTGCGAATCGTTCATTTATTTGCAATACGATAAGTGCTCTATTTCAGAAATGACTTTGTGTTTTGTCTTCATTCTTGTTAGAATTAAATTGTCATACTACTGTCTTAAAAAAAAAGATTTTCATGTTATGAATCAAAGTTTTATAGAAATAAAAAAAACAGATATTTGTCTCTTGTCACAATATATTTATGGTATGTAAAAAAGTCTTATTGGAAAAATTATATATCTATATATTTAAATATACATTTAGATACATACATATACAACATTCCCTTTTCACGTGTATATGATTTTAACAGGTTCACACGTTATGTGACATCTACATCTTGTGGTCACACAAAGGTACTGCACTGTCGAGTATCCTTTTTATATGTAGTATTTTTGTAGAATCTAATAAACAGAATATACAATATATATAATATAAATCTATCAATGTATTTCTCACGTGTTCACTACCTCTTTTTGTGAAAACCAACCGAAAAAATAAATTATTTACAGTCACACCAAAGAAGACTCCCCCA
Organism: Carassius carassius; assembly: GCF_963082965.1. Classification (NCBI taxonomy): domain Eukaryota; kingdom Metazoa; phylum Chordata; class Actinopteri; order Cypriniformes; family Cyprinidae; genus Carassius; species Carassius carassius. The sequence goes on from NW_026775200.1 coordinate 86,822, forward strand.
CTGTGATTGAATTTATTATTTTTATTCTGTTCTATTTGAAAATGTATAAGTATTTTATTTCAGAAATGACTTTGTTTTTAAATATTCACTCTAGGGCAAATGCCTGAAGGTGAGGAGACTGGTGTGTAGGTTTTTCTCGTGCTTTTACACAGATAAAATAATAATAAAGATAATAATGATTCTTACAAATGAATGAATCAATGCACAATTAAATTAAACTGGAGAAAGTTTTATTTGAATTTAAATGTATTTACAATAGCATTGATAAAAAATAAACTCATCTTGATAAATCACACTTAACTGATGTATAATACATATGTGTATATGCATATGTGCATGTATATTTGTGTATGTATGTATATGGTTTTCACAGGTTCTCATGTCTTTAGGGGTTTAGGGTCTTTGAGGGGCTCGTCCCGATCGCGACGTAAGTGGTCCGGCGTCTCTGTCATGTTCCACTTCAAAATGAGCCCTGTTGAGTTTTGGCACAAGTGGCGCGAGTGAGGCATCACATATGGTTCGGTGCCTATACCCGGGGCCTTGTGGGTCCCACGGAGACCAGAGCGGGCCCAGGTAGGGTGTCGGGGGGCGGGCTTTGGATCGCGGGCGGTCCCGTCTCTCTAACACCACCAGGAGCCGAGTTACAGGGTCGATCCCACCAATAGCCCTATAAGCGTTAGGGTTAGGGTTTGTGTTAGGTTATAGGGATAAATGCGAAGATTGATCACCTTTGAATTGATCGACCCCCCATATCTTGTGATCCGTATCTGCTAGAGAGCTGAAACGTGGTTTATCATACTCCTTGGCCCCTCCCCAGTCGATTGCACTTGGTTTCGTCGGTCTAGCGCCACCAGGTGCCGAGATATGGAGTTGATCACTTACTTGATTTTCGAATGTATGGGTGGGACTTAGTGTTTTTGGGTGGGTTGGACTTAGTGTTTTTTGGGAATTTTGGACTTAGTCATATGGTTGGTCTTAGTGTTTTTGTGGGGGTTGGACTTAGTGTTTTTTAGGAATTTTGGACTTAGTCATATGGTTGGACTTAGTCTTTTTTGGGAATTTTGGACTTAGTCATATGGTTGCACTTAGTGTTTTTGTGGGGGTTGGACTTAGTGTTTTTGGGGAATTTTGGACTTAGTCAATGGTTAGGGTTAGGGTTAGAGTTAGGGTTAGAGTTAGAGTTAGGTTATAGGGATAAATGCGAAGATTGATCACCTTTGAATTGATCGACCCCCCATATCTTGTGATCCGTATCTGCTAGAGAGCTGAAACGTGGTTTATCATACTCCTTGGCCCCTCCCCAGTCGATTGCACTTGGTTTCGTCGGTCTAGCGCCACCAGGTGCCGAGATATGGAGTTGATCACTTACTTGATTTTCGAATGTATGGGTGGGACTTAGTGTTTTTGGGGCATCATGTATGGTGCGAATCGTTCATTTATTTGCAATACGATAAGTGCTCTATTTCAGAAATGACTTTGTGTTTTGTCTTCATTCTTGTTAGAATTAAATTGTCATACTACTGTCTTAAAAAAAAAGATTTTCATGTTATGAATCAAAGTTTTATAGAAATAAAAAAAACAGATATTTGTCTCTTGTCACAATATATTTATGGTATGTAAAAAAGTCTTATTGGAAAAATTATATATCTATATATTTAAATATACATTTAGATACATACATATACAACATTCCCTTTTCACGTGTATATGATTTTAACAGGTTCACACGTTATGTGACATCTACATCTTGTGGTCACACAAAGGTACTGCACTGTCGAGTATCCTTTTTATATGTAGTATTTTTGTAGAATCTAATAAACAGAATATACAATATATATAATATAAATCTATCAATGTATTTCTCACGTGTTCACTACCTCTTTTTGTGAAAACCAACCGAAAAAATAAATTATTTACAGTCACACCAAAGAAGACTCCCCCACTGTGATTGAATTTATTATTTTTATTCTGTTCTATTTGAAAATGTATAAGTATTTTATTTCAGAAATGACTTTGTTTTTAAATATTCACTCTAGGGCAAATGCCTGAAGGTGAGGAGACTGGTGTGTAGGTTTTTCTCGTGCTTTTACACAGATAAAATAATAATAAAGATAATAATGATTCTTACAAATGAATGAATCAATGCACAATTAAATTAAACTGGAGAAAGTTTTATTTGAATTTAAATGTATTTACAATAGCATTGATAAAAAATAAACTCATCTTGATAAATCACACTTAACTGATGTATAATACATATGTGTATATGCATATGTGCATGTATATTTGTGTATGTATGTATATGGTTTTCACAGGTTCTCATGTCTTTAGGGGTTTAGGGTCTTTGAGGGGCTCGTCCCGATCGCGACGTAAGTGGTCCGGCGTCTCTGTCATGTTCCACTTCAAAATGAGCCCTGTTGAGTTTTGGCACAAGTGGCGCGAGTGAGGCATCACATATGGTTCGGTGCCTATACCCGGGGCCTTGTGGGTCCCACGGAGACCAGAGCGGGCCCAGGTAGGGTGTCGGGGGGCGGGCTTTGGATCGCGGGCGGTCCCGTCTCTCTAACACCACCAGGAGCCGAGTTACAGGGTCGATCCCACCAATAGCCCTATAAGCGTTAGGGTTAGGGTTTGTGTTAGGTTATAGGGATAAATGCGAAGATTGATCACCTTTGAATTGATCGACCCCCCATATCTTGTGATCCGTATCTGCTAGAGAGCTGAAACGTGGTTTATCATACTCCTTGGCCCCTCCCCAGTCGATTGCACTTGGTTTCGTCGGTCTAGCGCCACCAGGTGCCGAGATATGGAGTTGATCACTTACTTGATTTTCGAATGTATGGGTGGGACTTAGTGTTTTTGGGTGGGTTGGACTTAGTGTTTTTTGGGAATTTTGGACTTAGTCATATGGTTGGTCTTAGTGTTTTTGTGGGGGTTGGACTTAGTGTTTTTTAGGAATTTTGGACTTAGTCATATGGTTGGACTTAGTCTTTTTTGGGAATTTTGGACTTAGTCATATGGTTGCACTTAGTGTTTTTGTGGGGGTTGGACTTAGTGTTTTTGGGGAATTTTGGACTTAGTCAATGGTTAGGGTTAGGGTTAGAGTTAGGGTTAGAGTTAGAGTTAGGTTATAGGGATAAATGCGAAGATTGATCACCTTTGAATTGATCGACCCCCCATATCTTGTGATCCGTATCTGCTAGAGAGCTGAAACGTGGTTTATCATACTCCTTGGCCCCTCCCCAGTCGATTGCACTTGGTTTCGTCGGTCTAGCGCCACCAGGTGCCGAGATATGGAGTTGATCACTTACTTGATTTTCGAATGTATGGGTGGGACTTAGTGTTTTTGGGGCATCATGTATGGTGCGAATCGTTCATTTATTTGCAATACGATAAGTGCTCTATTTCAGAAATGACTTTGTGTTTTGTCTTCATTCTTGTTAGAATTAAATTGTCATACTACTGTCTTAAAAAAAAAGATTTTCATGTTATGAATCAAAGTTTTATAGAAATAAAAAAAACAGATATTTGTCTCTTGTCACAATATATTTATGGTATGTAAAAAAGTCTTATTGGAAAAATTATATATCTATATATTTAAATATACATTTAGATACATACATATACAACATTCCCTTTTCACGTGTATATGATTTTAACAGGTTCACACGTTATGTGACATCTACATCTTGTGGTCACACAAAGGTACTGCACTGTCGAGTATCCTTTTTATATGGTTAGGGTTAGGGTTAGGGTTAGGGTTTAGGGTTAGGGTTAGGGTTAGGGTTAGGGTTAGGGTTAGGGTTAGGTTAGAGTTAGGGTTAGGGTTAGGTTATAGGGATAAATGCGAAGATTGATCACCTTTGAATTGATCGACCCCCCATATCTTGTGATCCGTATCTGCTAGAGAGCTGAAACGTGGTTTATCATACTCCTTGGCCCCTCCCCAGTCGATTGCACTTGGTTTCGTCGGTCTAGCGCCACCAGGTGCCGAGATATGGAGTTGATCACTTACTTGATTTTCGAATGTATGGGTGGGACTTAGTGTTTTTGGGTGGGTTGGACTTAGTGTTTTTTGGGAATTTTGGACTTAGTCATATGGTTGGTCTTAGTGTTTTTGTGGGGGTTGGACTTAGTGTTTTTTAGGAATTTTGGACTTAGTCATATGGTTGGACTTAGTCTTTTTTGGGAATTTTGGACTTAGTCATATGGTTGCACTTAGTGTTTTTGTGGGGGTTGGACTTAGTGTTTTTGGGGAATTTTGGACTTAGTCAATGGTTAGGGTTAGGGTTAGAGTTAGGGTTAGAGTTAGAGTTAGGTTATAGGGATAAATGCGAAGATTGATCACCTTTGAATTGATCGACCCCCCATATCTTGTGATCCGTATCTGCTAGAGAGCTGAAACGTGGTTTATCATACTCCTTGGCCCCTCCCCAGTCGATTGCACTTGGTTTCGTCGGTCTAGCGCCACCAGGTGCCGAGATATGGAGTTGATCACTTACTTGATTTTCGAATGTATGGGTGGGACTTAGTGTTTTTGGGGCATCATGTATGGTGCGAATCGTTCATTTATTTGCAATACGATAAGTGCTCTATTTCAGAAATGACTTTGTGTTTTGTCTTCATTCTTGTTAGAATTAAATTGTCATACTACTGTCTTAAAAAAAAAGATTTTCATGTTATGAATCAAAGTTTTATAGAAATAAAAAAAACAGATATTTGTCTCTTGTCACAATATATTTATGGTATGTAAAAAAGTCTTATTGGAAAAATTATATATCTATATATTTAAATATACATTTAGATACATACATATACAACATTCCCTTTTCACGTGTATATGATTTTAACAGGTTCACACGTTATGTGACATCTACATCTTGTGGTCACACAAAGGTACTGCACTGTCGAGTATCCTTTTTATATGTAGTATTTTTGTAGAATCTAATAAACAGAATATACAATATATATAATATAAATCTATCAATGTATTTCTCACGTGTTCACTACCTCTTTTTGTGAAAACCAACCGAAAAAATAAATTATTTACAGTCACACCAAAGAAGACTCCCCCACTGTGATTGAATTTATTATTTTTATTCTGTTCTATTTGAAAATGTATAAGTATTTTATTTCAGAAATGACTTTGTTTTTAAATATTCACTCTAGGGCAAATGCCTGAAGGTGAGGAGACTGGTGTGTAGGTTTTTCTCGTGCTTTTACACAGATAAAATAATAATAAAGATAATAATGATTCTTACAAATGAATGAATCAATGCACAATTAAATTAAACTGGAGAAAGTTTTATTTGAATTTAAATGTATTTACAATAGCATTGATAAAAAATAAACTCATCTTGATAAATCACACTTAACTGATGTATAATACATATGTGTATATGCATATGTGCATGTATATTTGTGTATGTATGTATATGGTTTTCACAGGTTCTCATGTCTTTAGGGGTTTAGGGTCTTTGAGGGGCTCGTCCCGATCGCGACGTAAGTGGTCCGGCGTCTCTGTCATGTTCCACTTCAAAATGAGCCCTGTTGAGTTTTGGCACAAGTGGCGCGAGTGAGGCATCACATATGGTTCGGTGCCTATACCCGGGGCCTTGTGGGTCCCACGGAGACCAGAGCGGGCCCAGGTAGGGTGTCGGGGGGCGGGCTTTGGATCGCGGGCGGTCCCGTCTCTCTAACACCACCAGGAGCCGAGTTACAGGGTCGATCCCACCAATAGCCCTATAAGCGTTAGGGTTAGGGTTTGTGTTAGGTTATAGGGATAAATGCGAAGATTGATCACCTTTGAATTGATCGACCCCCCATATCTTGTGATCCGTATCTGCTAGAGAGCTGAAACGTGGTTTATCATACTCCTTGGCCCCTCCCCAGTCGATTGCACTTGGTTTCGTCGGTCTAGCGCCACCAGGTGCCGAGATATGGAGTTGATCACTTACTTGATTTTCGAATGTATGGGTGGGACTTAGTGTTTTTGGGTGGGTTGGACTTAGTGTTTTTTGGGAATTTTGGACTTAGTCATATGGTTGGTCTTAGTGTTTTTGTGGGGGTTGGACTTAGTGTTTTTTAGGAATTTTGGACTTAGTCATATGGTTGGACTTAGTCTTTTTTGGGAATTTTGGACTTAGTCATATGGTTGCACTTAGTGTTTTTGTGGGGGTTGGACTTAGTGTTTTTGGGGAATTTTGGACTTAGTCAATGGTTAGGGTTAGGGTTAGAGTTAGGGTTAGAGTTAGAGTTAGGTTATAGGGATAAATGCGAAGATTGATCACCTTTGAATTGATCGACCCCCCATATCTTGTGATCCGTATCTGCTAGAGAGCTGAAACGTGGTTTATCATACTCCTTGGCCCCTCCCCAGTCGATTGCACTTGGTTTCGTCGGTCTAGCGCCACCAGGTGCCGAGATATGGAGTTGATCACTTACTTGATTTTCGAATGTATGGGTGGGACTTAGTGTTTTTGGGGCATCATGTATGGTGCGAATCGTTCATTTATTTGCAATACGATAAGTGCTCTATTTCAGAAATGACTTTGTGTTTTGTCTTCATTCTTGTTAGAATTAAATTGTCATACTACTGTCTTAAAAAAAAAGATTTTCATGTTATGAATCAAAGTTTTATAGAAATAAAAAAAACAGATATTTGTCTCTTGTCACAATATATTTATGGTATGTAAAAAAGTCTTATTGGAAAAATTATATATCTATATATTTAAATATACATTTAGATACATACATATACAACATTCCCTTTTCACGTGTATATGATTTTAACAGGTTCACACGTTATGTGACATCTACATCTTGTGGTCACACAAAGGTACTGCACTGTCGAGTATCCTTTTTATATGTAGTATTTTTGTAGAATCTAATAAACAGAATATACAATATATATAATATAAATCTATCAATGTATTTCTCACGTGTTCACTACCTCTTTTTGTGAAAACCAACCGAAAAAATAAATTATTTACAGTCACACCAAAGAAGACTCCCCCACTGTGATTGAATTTATTATTTTTATTCTGTTCTATTTGAAAATGTATAAGTATTTTATTTCAGAAATGACTTTGTTTTTAAATATTCACTCTAGGGCAAATGCCTGAAGGTGAGGAGACTGGTGTGTAGGTTTTTCTCGTGCTTTTACACAGATAAAATAATAATAAAGATAATAATGATTCTTACAAATGAATGAATCAATGCACAATTAAATTAAACTGGAGAAAGTTTTATTTGAATTTAAATGTATTTACAATAGCATTGATAAAAAATAAACTCATCTTGATAAATCACACTTAACTGATGTATAATACATATGTGTATATGCATATGTGCATGTATATTTGTGTATGTATGTATATGGTTTTCACAGGTTCTCATGTCTTTAGGGGTTTAGGGTCTTTGAGGGGCTCGTCCCGATCGCGACGTAAGTGGTCCGGCGTCTCTGTCATGTTCCACTTCAAAATGAGCCCTGTTGAGTTTTGGCACAAGTGGCGCGAGTGAGGCATCACATATGGTTCGGTGCCTATACCCGGGGCCTTGTGGGTCCCACGGAGACCAGAGCGGGCCCAGGTAGGGTGTCGGGGGGCGGGCTTTGGATCGCGGGCGGTCCCGTCTCTCTAACACCACCAGGAGCCGAGTTACAGGGTCGATCCCACCAATAGCCCTATAAGCGTTAGGGTTAGGGTTTGTGTTAGGTTATAGGGATAAATGCGAAGATTGATCACCTTTGAATTGATCGACCCCCCATATCTTGTGATCCGTATCTGCTAGAGAGCTGAAACGTGGTTTATCATACTCCTTGGCCCCTCCCCAGTCGATTGCACTTGGTTTCGTCGGTCTAGCGCCACCAGGTGCCGAGATATGGAGTTGATCACTTACTTGATTTTCGAATGTATGGGTGGGACTTAGTGTTTTTGGGTGGGTTGGACTTAGTGTTTTTTGGGAATTTTGGACTTAGTCATATGGTTGGTCTTAGTGTTTTTGTGGGGGTTGGACTTAGTGTTTTTTAGGAATTTTGGACTTAGTCATATGGTTGGACTTAGTCTTTTTTGGGAATTTTGGACTTAGTCATATGGTTGCACTTAGTGTTTTTGTGGGGGTTGGACTTAGTGTTTTTGGGGAATTTTGGACTTAGTCAATGGTTAGGGTTAGGGTTAGAGTTAGGGTTAGAGTTAGAGTTAGGTTATAGGGATAAATGCGAAGATTGATCACCTTTGAATTGATCGACCCCCCATATCTTGTGATCCGTATCTGCTAGAGAGCTGAAACGTGGTTTATCATACTCCTTGGCCCCTCCCCAGTCGATTGCACTTGGTTTCGTCGGTCTAGCGCCACCAGGTGCCGAGATATGGAGTTGATCACTTACTTGATTTTCGAATGTATGGGTGGGACTTAGTGTTTTTGGGGCATCATGTATGGTGCGAATCGTTCATTTATTTGCAATACGATAAGTGCTCTATTTCAGAAATGACTTTGTGTTTTGTCTTCATTCTTGTTAGAATTAAATTGTCATACTACTGTCTTAAAAAAAAAGATTTTCATGTTATGAATCAAAGTTTTATAGAAATAAAAAAAACAGATATTTGTCTCTTGTCACAATATATTTATGGTATGTAAAAAAGTCTTATTGGAAAAATTATATATCTATATATTTAAATATACATTTAGATACATACATATACAACATTCCCTTTTCACGTGTATATGATTTTAACAGGTTCACACGTTATGTGACATCTACATCTTGTGGTCACACAAAGGTACTGCACTGTCGAGTATCCTTTTTATATGTAGTATTTTTGTAGAATCTAATAAACAGAATATACAATATATATAATATAAATCTATCAATGTATTTCTCACGTGTTCACTACCTCTTTTTGTGAAAACCAACCGAAAAAATAAATTATTTACAGTCACACCAAAGAAGACTCCCCCACTGTGATTGAATTTATTATTTTTATTCTGTTCTATTTGAAAATGTATAAGTATTTTATTTCAGAAATGACTTTGTTTTTAAATATTCACTCTAGGGCAAATGCCTGAAGGTGAGGAGACTGGTGTGTAGGTTTTTCTCGTGCTTTTACACAGATAAAATAATAATAAAGATAATAATGATTCTTACAAATGAATGAATCAATGCACAATTAAATTAAACTGGAGAAAGTTTTATTTGAATTTAAATGTATTTACAATAGCATTGATAAAAAATAAACTCATCTTGATAAATCACACTTAACTGATGTATAATACATATGTGTATATGCATATGTGCATGTATATTTGTGTATGTATGTATATGGTTTTCACAGGTTCTCATGTCTTTAGGGGTTTAGGGTCTTTGAGGGGCTCGTCCCGATCGCGACGTAAGTGGTCCGGCGTCTCTGTCATGTTCCACTTCAAAATGAGCCCTGTTGAGTTTTGGCACAAGTGGCGCGAGTGAGGCATCACATATGGTTCGGTGCCTATACCCGGGGCCTTGTGGGTCCCACGGAGACCAGAGCGGGCCCAGGTAGGGTGTCGGGGGGCGGGCTTTGGATCGCGGGCGGTCCCGTCTCTCTAACACCACCAGGAGCCGAGTTACAGGGTCGATCCCACCAATAGCCCTATAAGCGTTAGGGTTAGGGTTTGTGTTAGGTTATAGGGATAAATGCGAAGATTGATCACCTTTGAATTGATCGACCCCCCATATCTTGTGATCCGTATCTGCTAGAGAGCTGAAACGTGGTTTATCATACTCCTTGGCCCCTCCCCAGTCGATTGCACTTGGTTTCGTCGGTCTAGCGCCACCAGGTGCCGAGATATGGAGTTGATCACTTACTTGATTTTCGAATGTATGGGTGGGACTTAGTGTTTTTGGGTGGGTTGGACTTAGTGTTTTTTGGGAATTTTGGACTTAGTCATATGGTTGGTCTTAGTGTTTTTGTGGGGGTTGGACTTAGTGTTTTTTAGGAATTTTGGACTTAGTCATATGGTTGGACTTAGTCTTTTTTGGGAATTTTGGACTTAGTCATATGGTTGCACTTAGTGTTTTTGTGGGGGTTGGACTTAGTGTTTTTGGGGAATTTTGGACTTAGTCAATGGTTAGGGTTAGGGTTAGAGTTAGGGTTAGAGTTAGAGTTAGGTTATAGGGATAAATGCGAAGATTGATCACCTTTGAATTGATCGACCCCCCATATCTTGTGATCCGTATCTGCTAGAGAGCTGAAACGTGGTTTATCATACTCCTTGGCCCCTCCCCAGTCGATTGCACTTGGTTTCGTCGGTCTAGCGCCACCAGGTGCCGAGATATGGAGTTGATCACTTACTTGATTTTCGAATGTATGGGTGGGACTTAGTGTTTTTGGGGCATCATGTATGGTGCGAATCGTTCATTTATTTGCAATACGATAAGTGCTCTATTTCAGAAATGACTTTGTGTTTTGTCTTCATTCTTGTTAGAATTAAATTGTCATACTACTGTCTTAAAAAAAAAGATTTTCATGTTATGAATCAAAGTTTTATAGAAATAAAAAAAACAGATATTTGTCTCTTGTCACAATATATTTATGGTATGTAAAAAAGTCTTATTGGAAAAATTATATATCTATATATTTAAATATACATTTAGATACATACATATACAACATTCCCTTTTCACGTGTATATGATTTTAACAGGTTCACACGTTATGTGACATCTACATCTTGTGGTCACACAAAGGTACTGCACTGTCGAGTATCCTTTTTATATGTAGTATTTTTGTAGAATCTAATAAACAGAATATACAATATATATAATATAAATCTATCAATGTATTTCTCACGTGTTCACTACCTCTTTTTGTGAAAACCAACCGAAAAAATAAATTATTTACAGTCACACCAAAGAAGACTCCCCCACTGTGATTGAATTTATTATTTTTATTCTGTTCTATTTGAAAATGTATAAGTATTTTATTTCAGAAATGACTTTGTTTTTAAATATTCACTCTAGGGCAAATGCCTGAAGGTGAGGAGACTGGTGTGTAGGTTTTTCTCGTGCTTTTACACAGATAAAATAATAATAAAGATAATAATGATTCTTACAAATGAATGAATCAATGCACAATTAAATTAAACTGGAGAAAGTTTTATTTGAATTTAAATGTATTTACAATAGCATTGATAAAAAATAAACTCATCTTGATAAATCACACTTAACTGATGTATAATACATATGTGTATATGCATATGTGCATGTATATTTGTGTATGTATGTATATGGTTTTCACAGGTTCTCATGTCTTTAGGGGTTTAGGGTCTTTGAGGGGCTCGTCCCGATCGCGACGTAAGTGGTCCGGCGTCTCTGTCATGTTCCACTTCAAAATGAGCCCTGTTGAGTTTTGGCACAAGTGGCGCGAGTGAGGCATCACATATGGTTCGGTGCCTATACCCGGGGCCTTGTGGGTCCCACGGAGACCAGAGCGGGCCCAGGTAGGGTGTCGGGGGGCGGGCTTTGGATCGCGGGCGGTCCCGTCTCTCTAACACCACCAGGAGCCGAGTTACAGGGTCGATCCCACCAATAGCCCTATAAGCGTTAGGGTTAGGGTTTGTGTTAGGTTATAGGGATAAATGCGAAGATTGATCACCTTTGAATTGATCGACCCCCCATATCTTGTGATCCGTATCTGCTAGAGAGCTGAAACGTGGTTTATCATACTCCTTGGCCCCTCCCCAGTCGATTGCACTTGGTTTCGTCGGTCTAGCGCCACCAGGTGCCGAGATATGGAGTTGATCACTTACTTGATTTTCGAATGTATGGGTGGGACTTAGTGTTTTTGGGTGGGTTGGACTTAGTGTTTTTTGGGAATTTTGGACTTAGTCATATGGTTGGTCTTAGTGTTTTTGTGGGGGTTGGACTTAGTGTTTTTTAGGAATTTTGGACTTAGTCATATGGTTGGACTTAGTCTTTTTTGGGAATTTTGGACTTAGTCATATGGTTGCACTTAGTGTTTTTGTGGGGGTTGGACTTAGTGTTTTTGGGGAATTTTGGACTTAGTCAATGGTTAGGGTTAGGGTTAGAGTTAGGGTTAGAGTTAGAGTTAGGTTATAGGGATAAATGCGAAGATTGATCACCTTTGAATTGATCGACCCCCCATATCTTGTGATCCGTATCTGCTAGAGAGCTGAAACGTGGTTTATCATACTCCTTGGCCCCTCCCCAGTCGATTGCACTTGGTTTCGTCGGTCTAGCGCCACCAGGTGCCGAGATATGGAGTTGATCACTTACTTGATTTTCGAATGTATGGGTGGGACTTAGTGTTTTTGGGGCATCATGTATGGTGCGAATCGTTCATTTATTTGCAATACGATAAGTGCTCTATTTCAGAAATGACTTTGTGTTTTGTCTTCATTCTTGTTAGAATTAAATTGTCATACTACTGTCTTAAAAAAAAAGATTTTCATGTTATGAATCAAAGTTTTATAGAAATAAAAAAAACAGATATTTGTCTCTTGTCACAATATATTTATGGTATGTAAAAAAGTCTTATTGGAAAAATTATATATCTATATATTTAAATATACATTTAGATACATACATATACAACATTCCCTTTTCACGTGTATATGATTTTAACAGGTTCACACGTTATGTGACATCTACATCTTGTGGTCACACAAAGGTACTGCACTGTCGAGTATCCTTTTTATATGGTTAGGGTTAGGGTTAGGGTTAGGGTTTAGGGTTAGGGTTAGGGTTAGGGTTAGGGTTAGGGTTAGGGTTAGGTTAGAGTTAGGGTTAGGGTTAGGGTTAGAGTTAGGGTTAGGGTTAGGGTTAGGGTTAGGGTTAGGGTTAGGGTTAGGGTTAGGGTTAGGGTTAGTTAGGGTTAGGGTTAGGGTTAGGGTTAGGGTTAGGGTTAGGGTTAGGGTTAGGTTATAGGGATAAATGCGAAGATTGATCACCTTTGAATTGATCGACCCCCCATATCTTGTGATCCGTATCTGCTAGAGAGCTGAAACGTGGTTTATCATACTCCTTGGCCCCTCCCCAGTCGATTGCACTTGGTTTCGTCGGTCTAGCGCCACCAGGTGCCGAGATATGGAGTTGATCACTTACTTGATTTTCGAATGTATGGGTGGGACTTAGTGTTTTTGGGTGGGTTGGACTTAGTGTTTTTTGGGAATTTTGGACTTAGTCATATGGTTGGTCTTAGTGTTTTTGTGGGGGTTGGACTTAGTGTTTTTTAGGAATTTTGGACTTAGTCATATGGTTGGACTTAGTCTTTTTTGGGAATTTTGGACTTAGTCATATGGTTGCACTTAGTGTTTTTGTGGGGGTTGGACTTAGTGTTTTTGGGGAATTTTGGACTTAGTCAATGGTTAGGGTTAGGGTTAGAGTTAGGGTTAGAGTTAGAGTTAGGTTATAGGGATAAATGCGAAGATTGATCACCTTTGAATTGATCGACCCCCCATATCTTGTGATCCGTATCTGCTAGAGAGCTGAAACGTGGTTTATCATACTCCTTGGCCCCTCCCCAGTCGATTGCACTTGGTTTCGTCGGTCTAGCGCCACCAGGTGCCGAGATATGGAGTTGATCACTTACTTGATTTTCGAATGTATGGGTGGGACTTAGTGTTTTTGGGGCATCATGTATGGTGCGAATCGTTCATTTATTTGCAATACGATAAGTGCTCTATTTCAGAAATGACTTTGTGTTTTGTCTTCATTCTTGTTAGAATTAAATTGTCATACTACTGTCTTAAAAAAAAAGATTTTCATGTTATGAATCAAAGTTTTATAGAAATAAAAAAAACAGATATTTGTCTCTTGTCACAATATATTTATGGTATGTAAAAAAGTCTTATTGGAAAAATTATATATCTATATATTTAAATATACATTTAGATACATACATATACAACATTCCCTTTTCACGTGTATATGATTTTAACAGGTTCACACGTTATGTGACATCTACATCTTGTGGTCACACAAAGGTACTGCACTGTCGAGTATCCTTTTTATATGTAGTATTTTTGTAGAATCTAATAAACAGAATATACAATATATATAATATAAATCTATCAATGTATTTCTCACGTGTTCACTACCTCTTTTTGTGAAAACCAACCGAAAAAATAAATTATTTACAGTCACACCAAAGAAGACTCCCCCACTGTGATTGAATTTATTATTTTTATTCTGTTCTATTTGAAAATGTATAAGTATTTTATTTCAGAAATGACTTTGTTTTTAAATATTCACTCTAGGGCAAATGCCTGAAGGTGAGGAGACTGGTGTGTAGGTTTTTCTCGTGCTTTTACACAGATAAAATAATAATAAAGATAATAATGATTCTTACAAATGAATGAATCAATGCACAATTAAATTAAACTGGAGAAAGTTTTATTTGAATTTAAATGTATTTACAATAGCATTGATAAAAAATAAACTCATCTTGATAAATCACACTTAACTGATGTATAATACATATGTGTATATGCATATGTGCATGTATATTTGTGTATGTATGTATATGGTTTTCACAGGTTCTCATGTCTTTAGGGGTTTAGGGTCTTTGAGGGGCTCGTCCCGATCGCGACGTAAGTGGTCCGGCGTCTCTGTCATGTTCCACTTCAAAATGAGCCCTGTTGAGTTTTGGCACAAGTGGCGCGAGTGAGGCATCACATATGGTTCGGTGCCTATACCCGGGGCCTTGTGGGTCCCACGGAGACCAGAGCGGGCCCAGGTAGGGTGTCGGGGGGCGGGCTTTGGATCGCGGGCGGTCCCGTCTCTCTAACACCACCAGGAGCCGAGTTACAGGGTCGATCCCACCAATAGCCCTATAAGCGTTAGGGTTAGGGTTTGTGTTAGGTTATAGGGATAAATGCGAAGATTGATCACCTTTGAATTGATCGACCCCCCATATCTTGTGATCCGTATCTGCTAGAGAGCTGAAACGTGGTTTATCATACTCCTTGGCCCCTCCCCAGTCGATTGCACTTGGTTTCGTCGGTCTAGCGCCACCAGGTGCCGAGATATGGAGTTGATCACTTACTTGATTTTCGAATGTATGGGTGGGACTTAGTGTTTTTGGGTGGGTTGGACTTAGTGTTTTTTGGGAATTTTGGACTTAGTCATATGGTTGGTCTTAGTGTTTTTGTGGGGGTTGGACTTAGTGTTTTTTAGGAATTTTGGACTTAGTCATATGGTTGGACTTAGTCTTTTTTGGGAATTTTGGACTTAGTCATATGGTTGCACTTAGTGTTTTTGTGGGGGTTGGACTTAGTGTTTTTGGGGAATTTTGGACTTAGTCAATGGTTAGGGTTAGGGTTAGAGTTAGGGTTAGAGTTAGAGTTAGGTTATAGGGATAAATGCGAAGATTGATCACCTTTGAATTGATCGACCCCCCATATCTTGTGATCCGTATCTGCTAGAGAGCTGAAACGTGGTTTATCATACTCCTTGGCCCCTCCCCAGTCGATTGCACTTGGTTTCGTCGGTCTAGCGCCACCAGGTGCCGAGATATGGAGTTGATCACTTACTTGATTTTCGAATGTATGGGTGGGACTTAGTGTTTTTGGGGCATCATGTATGGTGCGAATCGTTCATTTATTTGCAATACGATAAGTGCTCTATTTCAGAAATGACTTTGTGTTTTGTCTTCATTCTTGTTAGAATTAAATTGTCATACTACTGTCTTAAAAAAAAAGATTTTCATGTTATGAATCAAAGTTTTATAGAAATAAAAAAAACAGATATTTGTCTCTTGTCACAATATATTTATGGTATGTAAAAAAGTCTTATTGGAAAAATTATATATCTATATATTTAAATATACATTTAGATACATACATATACAACATTCCCTTTTCACGTGTATATGATTTTAACAGGTTCACACGTTATGTGACATCTACATCTTGTGGTCACACAAAGGTACTGCACTGTCGAGTATCCTTTTTATATGTAGTATTTTTGTAGAATCTAATAAACAGAATATACAATATATATAATATAAATCTATCAATGTATTTCTCACGTGTTCACTACCTCTTTTTGTGAAAACCAACCGAAAAAATAAATTATTTACAGTCACACCAAAGAAGACTCCCCCACTGTGATTGAATTTATTATTTTTATTCTGTTCTATTTGAAAATGTATAAGTATTTTATTTCAGAAATGACTTTGTTTTTAAATATTCACTCTAGGGCAAATGCCTGAAGGTGAGGAGACTGGTGTGTAGGTTTTTCTCGTGCTTTTACACAGATAAAATAATAATAAAGATAATAATGATTCTTACAAATGAATGAATCAATGCACAATTAAATTAAACTGGAGAAAGTTTTATTTGAATTTAAATGTATTTACAATAGCATTGATAAAAAATAAACTCATCTTGATAAATCACACTTAACTGATGTATAATACATATGTGTATATGCATATGTGCATGTATATTTGTGTATGTATGTATATGGTTTTCACAGGTTCTCATGTCTTTAGGGGTTTAGGGTCTTTGAGGGGCTCGTCCCGATCGCGACGTAAGTGGTCCGGCGTCTCTGTCATGTTCCACTTCAAAATGAGCCCTGTTGAGTTTTGGCACAAGTGGCGCGAGTGAGGCATCACATATGGTTCGGTGCCTATACCCGGGGCCTTGTGGGTCCCACGGAGACCAGAGCGGGCCCAGGTAGGGTGTCGGGGGGCGGGCTTTGGATCGCGGGCGGTCCCGTCTCTCTAACACC
Organism: Carassius carassius; assembly: GCF_963082965.1. Lineage (NCBI taxonomy): Eukaryota > Metazoa > Chordata > Actinopteri > Cypriniformes > Cyprinidae > Carassius > Carassius carassius. The sequence continues at coordinate 103,550 of NW_026775200.1, forward strand.
ACCAGGAGCCGAGTTACAGGGTCGATCCCACCAATAGCCCTATAAGCGTTAGGGTTAGGGTTTGTGTTAGGTTATAGGGATAAATGCGAAGATTGATCACCTTTGAATTGATCGACCCCCCATATCTTGTGATCCGTATCTGCTAGAGAGCTGAAACGTGGTTTATCATACTCCTTGGCCCCTCCCCAGTCGATTGCACTTGGTTTCGTCGGTCTAGCGCCACCAGGTGCCGAGATATGGAGTTGATCACTTACTTGATTTTCGAATGTATGGGTGGGACTTAGTGTTTTTGGGTGGGTTGGACTTAGTGTTTTTTGGGAATTTTGGACTTAGTCATATGGTTGGTCTTAGTGTTTTTGTGGGGGTTGGACTTAGTGTTTTTTAGGAATTTTGGACTTAGTCATATGGTTGGACTTAGTCTTTTTTGGGAATTTTGGACTTAGTCATATGGTTGCACTTAGTGTTTTTGTGGGGGTTGGACTTAGTGTTTTTGGGGAATTTTGGACTTAGTCAATGGTTAGGGTTAGGGTTAGAGTTAGGGTTAGAGTTAGAGTTAGGTTATAGGGATAAATGCGAAGATTGATCACCTTTGAATTGATCGACCCCCCATATCTTGTGATCCGTATCTGCTAGAGAGCTGAAACGTGGTTTATCATACTCCTTGGCCCCTCCCCAGTCGATTGCACTTGGTTTCGTCGGTCTAGCGCCACCAGGTGCCGAGATATGGAGTTGATCACTTACTTGATTTTCGAATGTATGGGTGGGACTTAGTGTTTTTGGGGCATCATGTATGGTGCGAATCGTTCATTTATTTGCAATACGATAAGTGCTCTATTTCAGAAATGACTTTGTGTTTTGTCTTCATTCTTGTTAGAATTAAATTGTCATACTACTGTCTTAAAAAAAAAGATTTTCATGTTATGAATCAAAGTTTTATAGAAATAAAAAAAACAGATATTTGTCTCTTGTCACAATATATTTATGGTATGTAAAAAAGTCTTATTGGAAAAATTATATATCTATATATTTAAATATACATTTAGATACATACATATACAACATTCCCTTTTCACGTGTATATGATTTTAACAGGTTCACACGTTATGTGACATCTACATCTTGTGGTCACACAAAGGTACTGCACTGTCGAGTATCCTTTTTATATGTAGTATTTTTGTAGAATCTAATAAACAGAATATACAATATATATAATATAAATCTATCAATGTATTTCTCACGTGTTCACTACCTCTTTTTGTGAAAACCAACCGAAAAAATAAATTATTTACAGTCACACCAAAGAAGACTCCCCCACTGTGATTGAATTTATTATTTTTATTCTGTTCTATTTGAAAATGTATAAGTATTTTATTTCAGAAATGACTTTGTTTTTAAATATTCACTCTAGGGCAAATGCCTGAAGGTGAGGAGACTGGTGTGTAGGTTTTTCTCGTGCTTTTACACAGATAAAATAATAATAAAGATAATAATGATTCTTACAAATGAATGAATCAATGCACAATTAAATTAAACTGGAGAAAGTTTTATTTGAATTTAAATGTATTTACAATAGCATTGATAAAAAATAAACTCATCTTGATAAATCACACTTAACTGATGTATAATACATATGTGTATATGCATATGTGCATGTATATTTGTGTATGTATGTATATGGTTTTCACAGGTTCTCATGTCTTTAGGGGTTTAGGGTCTTTGAGGGGCTCGTCCCGATCGCGACGTAAGTGGTCCGGCGTCTCTGTCATGTTCCACTTCAAAATGAGCCCTGTTGAGTTTTGGCACAAGTGGCGCGAGTGAGGCATCACATATGGTTCGGTGCCTATACCCGGGGCCTTGTGGGTCCCACGGAGACCAGAGCGGGCCCAGGTAGGGTGTCGGGGGGCGGGCTTTGGATCGCGGGCGGTCCCGTCTCTCTAACACCACCAGGAGCCGAGTTACAGGGTCGATCCCACCAATAGCCCTATAAGCGTTAGGGTTAGGGTTTGTGTTAGGTTATAGGGATAAATGCGAAGATTGATCACCTTTGAATTGATCGACCCCCCATATCTTGTGATCCGTATCTGCTAGAGAGCTGAAACGTGGTTTATCATACTCCTTGGCCCCTCCCCAGTCGATTGCACTTGGTTTCGTCGGTCTAGCGCCACCAGGTGCCGAGATATGGAGTTGATCACTTACTTGATTTTCGAATGTATGGGTGGGACTTAGTGTTTTTGGGTGGGTTGGACTTAGTGTTTTTTGGGAATTTTGGACTTAGTCATATGGTTGGTCTTAGTGTTTTTGTGGGGGTTGGACTTAGTGTTTTTTAGGAATTTTGGACTTAGTCATATGGTTGGACTTAGTCTTTTTTGGGAATTTTGGACTTAGTCATATGGTTGCACTTAGTGTTTTTGTGGGGGTTGGACTTAGTGTTTTTGGGGAATTTTGGACTTAGTCAATGGTTAGGGTTAGGGTTAGAGTTAGGGTTAGAGTTAGAGTTAGGTTATAGGGATAAATGCGAAGATTGATCACCTTTGAATTGATCGACCCCCCATATCTTGTGATCCGTATCTGCTAGAGAGCTGAAACGTGGTTTATCATACTCCTTGGCCCCTCCCCAGTCGATTGCACTTGGTTTCGTCGGTCTAGCGCCACCAGGTGCCGAGATATGGAGTTGATCACTTACTTGATTTTCGAATGTATGGGTGGGACTTAGTGTTTTTGGGGCATCATGTATGGTGCGAATCGTTCATTTATTTGCAATACGATAAGTGCTCTATTTCAGAAATGACTTTGTGTTTTGTCTTCATTCTTGTTAGAATTAAATTGTCATACTACTGTCTTAAAAAAAAAGATTTTCATGTTATGAATCAAAGTTTTATAGAAATAAAAAAAACAGATATTTGTCTCTTGTCACAATATATTTATGGTATGTAAAAAAGTCTTATTGGAAAAATTATATATCTATATATTTAAATATACATTTAGATACATACATATACAACATTCCCTTTTCACGTGTATATGATTTTAACAGGTTCACACGTTATGTGACATCTACATCTTGTGGTCACACAAAGGTACTGCACTGTCGAGTATCCTTTTTATATGTAGTATTTTTGTAGAATCTAATAAACAGAATATACAATATATATAATATAAATCTATCAATGTATTTCTCACGTGTTCACTACCTCTTTTTGTGAAAACCAACCGAAAAAATAAATTATTTACAGTCACACCAAAGAAGACTCCCCCACTGTGATTGAATTTATTATTTTTATTCTGTTCTATTTGAAAATGTATAAGTATTTTATTTCAGAAATGACTTTGTTTTTAAATATTCACTCTAGGGCAAATGCCTGAAGGTGAGGAGACTGGTGTGTAGGTTTTTCTCGTGCTTTTACACAGATAAAATAATAATAAAGATAATAATGATTCTTACAAATGAATGAATCAATGCACAATTAAATTAAACTGGAGAAAGTTTTATTTGAATTTAAATGTATTTACAATAGCATTGATAAAAAATAAACTCATCTTGATAAATCACACTTAACTGATGTATAATACATATGTGTATATGCATATGTGCATGTATATTTGTGTATGTATGTATATGGTTTTCACAGGTTCTCATGTCTTTAGGGGTTTAGGGTCTTTGAGGGGCTCGTCCCGATCGCGACGTAAGTGGTCCGGCGTCTCTGTCATGTTCCACTTCAAAATGAGCCCTGTTGAGTTTTGGCACAAGTGGCGCGAGTGAGGCATCACATATGGTTCGGTGCCTATACCCGGGGCCTTGTGGGTCCCACGGAGACCAGAGCGGGCCCAGGTAGGGTGTCGGGGGGCGGGCTTTGGATCGCGGGCGGTCCCGTCTCTCTAACACCACCAGGAGCCGAGTTACAGGGTCGATCCCACCAATAGCCCTATAAGCGTTAGGGTTAGGGTTTGTGTTAGGTTATAGGGATAAATGCGAAGATTGATCACCTTTGAATTGATCGACCCCCCATATCTTGTGATCCGTATCTGCTAGAGAGCTGAAACGTGGTTTATCATACTCCTTGGCCCCTCCCCAGTCGATTGCACTTGGTTTCGTCGGTCTAGCGCCACCAGGTGCCGAGATATGGAGTTGATCACTTACTTGATTTTCGAATGTATGGGTGGGACTTAGTGTTTTTGGGTGGGTTGGACTTAGTGTTTTTTGGGAATTTTGGACTTAGTCATATGGTTGGTCTTAGTGTTTTTGTGGGGGTTGGACTTAGTGTTTTTTAGGAATTTTGGACTTAGTCATATGGTTGGACTTAGTCTTTTTTGGGAATTTTGGACTTAGTCATATGGTTGCACTTAGTGTTTTTGTGGGGGTTGGACTTAGTGTTTTTGGGGAATTTTGGACTTAGTCAATGGTTAGGGTTAGGGTTAGAGTTAGGGTTAGAGTTAGAGTTAGGTTATAGGGATAAATGCGAAGATTGATCACCTTTGAATTGATCGACCCCCCATATCTTGTGATCCGTATCTGCTAGAGAGCTGAAACGTGGTTTATCATACTCCTTGGCCCCTCCCCAGTCGATTGCACTTGGTTTCGTCGGTCTAGCGCCACCAGGTGCCGAGATATGGAGTTGATCACTTACTTGATTTTCGAATGTATGGGTGGGACTTAGTGTTTTTGGGGCATCATGTATGGTGCGAATCGTTCATTTATTTGCAATACGATAAGTGCTCTATTTCAGAAATGACTTTGTGTTTTGTCTTCATTCTTGTTAGAATTAAATTGTCATACTACTGTCTTAAAAAAAAAGATTTTCATGTTATGAATCAAAGTTTTATAGAAATAAAAAAAACAGATATTTGTCTCTTGTCACAATATATTTATGGTATGTAAAAAAGTCTTATTGGAAAAATTATATATCTATATATTTAAATATACATTTAGATACATACATATACAACATTCCCTTTTCACGTGTATATGATTTTAACAGGTTCACACGTTATGTGACATCTACATCTTGTGGTCACACAAAGGTACTGCACTGTCGAGTATCCTTTTTATATGTAGTATTTTTGTAGAATCTAATAAACAGAATATACAATATATATAATATAAATCTATCAATGTATTTCTCACGTGTTCACTACCTCTTTTTGTGAAAACCAACCGAAAAAATAAATTATTTACAGTCACACCAAAGAAGACTCCCCCACTGTGATTGAATTTATTATTTTTATTCTGTTCTATTTGAAAATGTATAAGTATTTTATTTCAGAAATGACTTTGTTTTTAAATATTCACTCTAGGGCAAATGCCTGAAGGTGAGGAGACTGGTGTGTAGGTTTTTCTCGTGCTTTTACACAGATAAAATAATAATAAAGATAATAATGATTCTTACAAATGAATGAATCAATGCACAATTAAATTAAACTGGAGAAAGTTTTATTTGAATTTAAATGTATTTACAATAGCATTGATAAAAAATAAACTCATCTTGATAAATCACACTTAACTGATGTATAATACATATGTGTATATGCATATGTGCATGTATATTTGTGTATGTATGTATATGGTTTTCACAGGTTCTCATGTCTTTAGGGGTTTAGGGTCTTTGAGGGGCTCGTCCCGATCGCGACGTAAGTGGTCCGGCGTCTCTGTCATGTTCCACTTCAAAATGAGCCCTGTTGAGTTTTGGCACAAGTGGCGCGAGTGAGGCATCACATATGGTTCGGTGCCTATACCCGGGGCCTTGTGGGTCCCACGGAGACCAGAGCGGGCCCAGGTAGGGTGTCGGGGGGCGGGCTTTGGATCGCGGGCGGTCCCGTCTCTCTAACACCACCAGGAGCCGAGTTACAGGGTCGATCCCACCAATAGCCCTATAAGCGTTAGGGTTAGGGTTTGTGTTAGGTTATAGGGATAAATGCGAAGATTGATCACCTTTGAATTGATCGACCCCCCATATCTTGTGATCCGTATCTGCTAGAGAGCTGAAACGTGGTTTATCATACTCCTTGGCCCCTCCCCAGTCGATTGCACTTGGTTTCGTCGGTCTAGCGCCACCAGGTGCCGAGATATGGAGTTGATCACTTACTTGATTTTCGAATGTATGGGTGGGACTTAGTGTTTTTGGGTGGGTTGGACTTAGTGTTTTTTGGGAATTTTGGACTTAGTCATATGGTTGGTCTTAGTGTTTTTGTGGGGGTTGGACTTAGTGTTTTTTAGGAATTTTGGACTTAGTCATATGGTTGGACTTAGTCTTTTTTGGGAATTTTGGACTTAGTCATATGGTTGCACTTAGTGTTTTTGTGGGGGTTGGACTTAGTGTTTTTGGGGAATTTTGGACTTAGTCAATGGTTAGGGTTAGGGTTAGAGTTAGGGTTAGAGTTAGAGTTAGGTTATAGGGATAAATGCGAAGATTGATCACCTTTGAATTGATCGACCCCCCATATCTTGTGATCCGTA